>NC_091282.1:1082215754-1082515754 GCF_032444005.1 Ranitomeya imitator | reverse complement strand
TGCGTCATCTCTCACTCAGTGGCCCATAGAAAGCATATAGTTTGTTACATTTGTTTTCTAAATTCTCCCTGCAAAAATCTATTTTTTTTTTTTTGGGGGGTTTCTAAAGTGTTCCTGAAAAAAATAAAAATAAAAAAAAAATAATAGTGTGACATTAATATTAACATTTGTGCTTCAGTGACAGTCCTGCGTGTGGGGCATCTCTCTAATTTGCAGCCACCAAAAAAAGAGTGTGTAACATTGGGCCTGATTTTCGCTGTGGTCTCACCAACCTGTAAAGGGGTAGCTAAATCATACTGAAGTTATAGCTCACCGTGTAAGTTGTGTGACTGCAACAAATAACGTTAGTTTGGTTACGTTTTTAAAACAATGAGGAAGTCTAGTGGAAGAGGTCGTGGCCGGGGGCGTTCATTGTCAGCTGGTAATGAGGGTAGTGGTAGTGGTGGAGCATCAGGTGGTCGTGGGGAAAAAAATATTGCACCTAAGTCTGGAGCTGTGGAGCCAGGTTCGTCGTCCGGCTACACAAGGCCTCGAACGCTCCCTTTTCTGGGATTAGGAAAACCGCTTTTAAAGCCGGAGCAGCAAGAGCAAGTTTTGGCTTATCTTGCTGACTCAGCCTCTAGCTCTTTTGCCTCATCTCGTGAAACTGGTAAAAGTAAAAGCAGCGCGTCGTTAGTGGATGTTCACGGTCAGGGACAAGTCACTTCCTTGTCCTCTTCAGCAAAAACAACAACAGAGAAGAATGCAGCAGGCGACACAACGGGTTACTCCATGGAGCTCTTTACACATACCGTCCCTGGCTTAGAAAGTGAAGCAGTTAACAGTCCATGCCCATTACAAATTGAATCTGACATGGAGTGCACTGACGCACAGCCACAGCCAGACTACTATGCTGGTCCTTTGACTCAGACCACAACATTGCCCTCGCAGGGTGCTGATCAAGAATCAGACCCTGATGAGACTATGTTGCCCCATCACGAACGCTATACCACCGAACGACACGGTGACACAGACGAAGTTGCGCAGGAGGTACAAGAAGAGTTATTAGATGACCCAGTTCTTGACCCCGATTGGCAGCCATTGGGGGAACAGGGTGCAGGCGGCAGCAGTTCTGAAGCAGAGGAGGAGGAGGGGCCGCAGCAGGCATCAACATCGCCACAGGTTCCATCTGCCGGGCCCGTATCTTGCCCAAAACGCGTGGCAAAGCCAAAACCTGGTGGAGGACAGCGTGGCCATCCGGTTAAAGCTCAGTCTGCAATGCCTGAAAAGGTATCCGATGCTAGAAAGAGTGCAGTCTGGCATTTTTTTAAACAACATCCAATTGATCAGCGCAAAGTCATCTGTCAAAAATGTTCTACTTCCTTAAGCAGAGGTCAGAATCTGAAAAGTCTCAATACTAGTTGCATGCATAGACATTTAACCACCATGCATTTGAAAGCTTGGACTAACTACCAAACGTCCCTTAAGGTTGTTGCACCCTCGGCCAATGAAGCTAGTCATCAACGCAACATCCCTTCCGGCAGTGTAGGACCACCATTTAGCGCACCACCTGCTGTATCTGTGCAGGTATCTTTGCCAGGCCAAAGCAGTCAGGGTCAGGGAATCACCAGTTTCGTAGTAGGAAACACTGCATCTAGGGCACCGGCGGCAACAATACCATCTCCCACCGTCTCTCAGTCTGCCATGTCCACCGGCACCCCCGCTAGTTCCACGATCTCCAGCTCTCCAGTCCAGCTCACCCTACATGAGACTATGGTTAGAAAAAGGAAATACTTAGCCTCGCATCCGCGTACACAGGGTTTGAACGCCCACATAGCTAGACTAATCTCGTTAGAGATGATGCCCTACCGGTTAGTTGAAAGCGAAGCTTTCAAAGACCTGATGGACTACGCTGTACCACGCTACGAGCTACCCAGTCGACACTTTTTTTCCAGAAAAGCCATCCCAGCCCTCCACCAGCATGTTAAAGAGCGCATCGTCCATGCACTCAGGCAATCTGTGAGCACAAAGGTGCACCTGACAACAGATGCATGGACCAGTAGGCATGGCCAGGGACGTTACGTGTCCATCACGGCACACTGGGTAAATGTGGTGGATTCAGGGTCCACAGGGGACAGCAAGTTTGGGACAGTTCTGCCTAGCCCACGGTCTAGTAAACAGTTGTCTGTAGCCGTTCGCACCCCCTCCTCCTCCTCCTCCTCGTCCTCCTGCAGAAGCAAGAGCTCGTCCACAGACCGCAGTCGCACAAACACTCCATCCGCACCTGCCACTGTTGCACACCAGGTCTCCCATTATGGGGCAGCTACTGGCAAACGTCAGCAGGCTGTATTGGCTATGAAGTGTTTGGGCGACAATAGACACACCGCGGAAGTTCTGTCCGAGTTCTTGCAGCAAGAAACGCAGTCGTGGCTGGGCACTGTAGATCTTGAGGCAGGCAAGGTAGTGAGTGATAACGGAAGGAATTTCATGGCTGCCATCTCCCTTTCCCAACTGAAACACATTCCTTGCCTGGCTCACACCTTAAACCTGGTGGTGCAGTGCTTCCTGAAAAGTTATCCGGGGTTATCCGACCTGCTCCTCAAAGTGCGTGGACTTTGCGCACATATCCGCCGTTCGCCTGTACACTCCAGCCGTATGCAGACCTATCAGCGTTCTTTGAACCTTCCCCAGCATCGCCTAATCATAGACGTTGCAACAAGGTGGAACTCAACACTGCACATGCTTCAGAGACTGTGCGAACAGAGGCGGGCTGTTATGTTTTTGTGGGAGGATACACATACACGGGCAGGCAGTAGGATGGCAGACATGGAGTTGTCAGGTGTGCAGTGGTCGAAGATTCAAGACATGTGTCAAGTCCTTCAGTGTTTTGAGGAATGCACACGGCTGGTTAGTGCAGACAACGCCATAATAAGCATGAGCATCCCCCTAATGCGTCTGCTGATGCAAAGTTTGACGCACATAAAGGATCAGGCGTCTGCACCAGAGGAAGAGGAAAGCCTTGATGACAGTCAGCGATTGTCTGGTCAGGGCAGTGTACATGACGAGGTACCGGGCGAAGAGGAGGTGGAGGATGAGGAGGATGATGGGGATGAGTATATTTTTAATGAGGAAGCTTTCCCGGGGGCACGGGAAATTGGTGGCGTGGCAAGGCCGGGTTCTGGTTTTTTGAGGGACACAAGTGACGTAGATTTGCCTGCAACTGCCCCTCAACCAAGCACAACCGCAGATTTGACAACGGGAACTTTGGCCCACATGGCGGATTATGCCTTGCGTATCCTCAAAGGGGACACACGCATTACAAAAATGATGAACGATGACGATTACTGGTTGGCCTGCCTCCTTGATCCTCGCTATAAAGGCAAATTGCAAAATATTATGCCACATGAGAACTTGGAACTAATATTAGCAACAAAACAATCAACTCTTGTTGACCGTTTGCTTCTGGCATTCCCTGCACACAGCGCCCGTGATCGTTCTCACACGAGCTCCAGGGGCCAGCAGACCAGAGGTGTTAGAGGGGCAGAAATCAGAAGTGGCGTTGGCCAGAGGGGTTTTCTGACCAGGTTGTGGAGTGATTTTTCTATGACCGCAGACAGGACAGGTACTGCAGCATCAATTCAAAGTGACAGGAGACAACATTTGTCCAGTATGGTTACAAACTATTTTTCATCCCTTATCGACGTTCTCCCTCAACCGTCATTCCCATTTGATTACTGGGCATCCAAATTAGACACCTGGCCAGAATTGGCAGAATATGCATTGCAGGAGCTTGCTTGCCCGGCAGCTAGTGTCCTATCAGAAAGAGTATTCAGTGCTGCAGGTTCAATACTAACAGAAAAAAGGACTCGTCTGGCTACCCAAAATGTAGATGATCTAACCTTCATTAAAATGAACCACAACTGGATTTCAAAATCTTTTGCCCCACCCTGCCCGGCTGACACCTAGCTTTCCTATGAAAAGGTCTTGCCTGTGGACTATTCTGAATGACTTTTCCAATCTCGTAATTTTCTTCACCTGATTGTCCAGCATACGACATGTTTCCACCTCACGAAATGGCCAAACTCCCCACACGGGGCCGTGCTATCGCCACTTTGCGCTTGGACCCTTGAGAGTGCTGTTTGTCTGAAGAGGTGGGTGTGGCCGCTTTTGGTCGACGGCACTGCCACTGGGTCCCTCATAGTACAATAAAGTGTCTCTGGCGGTGGTGGTGCGCACCCAACGTCAGACACACCGTTGTAATATGAGGGGCCCTGTGCCTGTACCGCCGGCCACAAGACAGTTCCCCCCCCCAGCTCAAACAGTGCTCTACCACTAGCAAAATTATCTCTCACAGCTTCACCAATGTGTAGTCTAGGCGCTGACATCCTTCAATGCCTGGCACTGACAATACCATTGTTTTGACATTTTTGTTATGTTAGGCCTTCGAAGCCTGTCTGCGGTCCCTTCTTTCTACAACTACTACACTGACCAGGCCACTGCTGGCCGTGTTACCCTGGAACCAATTTAAAAGTGCCTACAGTCAGCCCAATTTTGTTATGTTAGGCCTTCGAAGCCTGTCTTCGGTCACTCCTTCCACTAGACTTCCACAGACCAGACCACTGCTGCCCGTGTACCCCTGGAACCAATTTAAAAGTGCCTACAGCCAGCCCAAGTTTGTTATGTTAGGCCTTGGAAGCCTGTCTGCGGTCACTCCTTCCACTAGACTTCCACTGACCAGACCACTGCTGCCCGTGTACCCCTGGAACCAATTTAAAAGTGCCTACAGCCAGCCCAAGTTTGTTATGTTAGGCCTTGGAAGCCTGTCTGCGGTCACTCCTTCCACTAGACTTCCACTGACCATACACTGCTGCCCATGTACCCCTGGAACAAATTTAAAAGTGCCTACAGCCAGCCCAAGTTTGTTATGTTAGGCCTTCGAAGCCTGTCTGCGTCCCGTTCTTTCAACTACAACTACACTGACCAGGCCACTGATGGCCGTGTTCCCCTGGAACCAATTTTAACTTGCCTACAGCCAGCCCAATGTTAGGCCTTTGATGCCTGTCTGCCGTCACTCCTTCCACTAGGCCTCCACTGACCTGTCTATTGCTGCCCGTGTACCCCTTGAACCAACATCATTAAATATAAAAAAAATTAATTT
This sequence comes from Ranitomeya imitator, assembly GCF_032444005.1. Lineage (NCBI taxonomy): Eukaryota > Metazoa > Chordata > Amphibia > Anura > Dendrobatidae > Ranitomeya > Ranitomeya imitator. Next base: position 1,082,510,617 of record NC_091282.1, on the reverse strand, counting down.
GATTATAAAAAATAAGATCGTGTTGAGATCTCAAATGCAGACATTTTAACAATCAAAACAAACACACAACAAATATCTGGAACTGTACTACAAAGGTCCAACAGCTACAATTTCTTTCTCCTGCAAGAAGTTAACTGAAAGTTTTTTGGAGTTGTTAACACAGATATGGCATCCACCGAGTGTTGTCCTGTCGCGTCTCCTTTAAATTATTTCCAATAAGATGTTAAACTATTAATTTAATAAAATCAATAATTAAAAAAATAATTGAGTAAGTCAAAAGCACATTGCAAATAAACATTAATTACAAATCAAGAAGCATGGCGCGTCCGAGGGTGAGTAGATACCGAATAAGAATATAATCACCCTCGGACGCGCAATGCTTATTTACAACAGCCTTCCTTCCTAAGAATCAGCCCTTCCGTGGTGTAGAGAGAGGTTGTGTTACACTCCAAGGTGTTCCCCAGGTTGCCTTTCCTGAGCTTCGATCTTCCGGCTCTCGTTTAGTAGCTGTTGGAAACTACGCTGCATTAGGCCTACTAATTGTGTATGGGTGAAACAGTGGCGCATCTGCGGTCCCTCCTTCCACTAGGCCTCCACTGACCTGTCTACTGCGGCCCGTGTACCCCTTGAACCAACCTAATAAAATATTTAAAAAATTAATTTGATTATAAAAAATAAGATCGTGTTGAGATCTCAAATGCAGACATTTTAACAATCAAAACAAACACACAACAAATATCTGGAACTGTACTACAAAGGTCCAACAGCTACAATTTCTTTCTCCTGCAAGAAGTTAACTGAAAGTTTTTTGGAGTTGTTAACACAGATATGGCATCCACCGAGTGTTGTCCTGTCGCGTCTCCTTTAAATTATTTCCAATAAGATGTTAAACTATTAATTTAATAAAATCAATAATTAAAAAAATAATTGAGTAAGTCAAAAGCACATTGCAAATAAACATTAATTACAAATCAAGAAGCATGGCGCGTCCGAGGGTGAGTAGATACCGAATAAGAATATAATCACCCTCGGACGCGCAATGCTTATTTACAACAGCCTTCCTTCCTAAGAATCAGCCCTTTCGTGGTGTAGAGAGAGGTTGTGTTACACTCCAAGGTGTTCCCCGGGTTGCCTTTCATGAGCTTCGATCTTCCGGCTCTCGTTTAGTAGTTGGTGGAAAAGTACACAGCATTAGGCCTACAAAATGGGTATGGGGTGGAGAGAGATGGTGTGTTACACTCCAAGGTGTTCCCCAGGTTGCCTTTCCTGAGCTTCGATCTTCATGCTCTCGTTTAGTAGGTGTCGGAAAGTAGGCTGCATTAGGCCTACAAATTGGGTATGGGGTGGAGAGAGATGGTGTGTTACACTCCAAGGTGTTCCCCAGGTTTCCTTGCCATTGCTTCGGTCTTCCGACTCTCGTTTAGTAGTTGTAGAAAAGTACACAGCATTAGGCCTACAAAATGGGTATGGGGTGGAGAGAGATGGTGTGTTACACTCCAAGGTGTTCCCCAGGTTGCCTTTCCTGAGCTTCTATCTTCAGGCTCTCATTAAATTGTGGTTAAATGGAACAACTGCATTTGGTGTACTAGTTGGTTTGGGGCCTACTATCGGTGTCTGCCACTCCTTGCTGTTCTCCTGGTTTCCTGTCCTGAAATACCATTTTCAGCCTCTCGTTAAGTAGTTGTTAATGTTAGACTGCATTTGGCCTACTAGTTGGGTTGGGGCCTACTATCGGTGTCTGCCACTCCTTGCTGTTCTCCTCCACTGAACAAAGCTGTGCCGCCTGTTTACTACGGTTGCCAATTTTGAACTGCATTTCGACTACTTACTGATTTGGCCCTACTCTCTGTGTCAGCCTCTCATTCCAGTTGTCCTCCACTGCAATGCCCCCTGGTTATTCCTGTGTTACCAATTTTGAACTGCATTTAGCCCACTTTCTTCTTTGGGCCTATATCTGTGTTTCCACTTCATCGTGCCCATTGCCCAGCCAGTGATAGATGAGTCTGCTGGTACATTGACCCATAACGCAACATTCCCCGTGCACGCTACACAACAACATTGTGACCCTGCTGAAAGTCAGGTTGCTCTTCCCGCATACCATACCACCTTACACGGGGACAAAGAGGAAGGTGCAGATGAAAGTGCAGGTTCCTTCATCAGGTGGGGGGAGGAATACTAGTTGGCGACGTCACTGGCACAGGGCCTCTCATAGTACGCAAAAGTGTTGCTGCCGGTGGGAGGCGCCCCCGCCGTGCAAACACACCGCTGTACTTTGAGGGGCCCTGTGCCAGTGCCAATGCCAACGAGTGGGCCCCCCCTGCTTGCTCAGGTTCACAGCACTTGCAAAGTTGAAATACTTACCTCTCCCTGCTCCACTGCCGTGACGTGGTCCAGATTTCCTGGGCCCACTAATTACTTGAACCAGCCCTACCCCCCACAACTTTAGCCAAATGACCCCCAATTTCAAATGCCTTCCAATTATTATAAGGTAAATTACACTTGACATGCTTCATTAAGAAGAATGTATGGTTTTGACATTAAAATGGGCACTCTAGGTGTTTTCCTGGCCCCCACTCACTGCCGACTATGCTGCCCCATTGACTTGCATTGGGTTTCGTGTTTCGGTCGATCCCGACTTTACGTCATAATCGGCCGATTTCACTCGACCCGACTTTGGACATAGTCGGGTTTCGCAAAACCCGGCTCGACTCTAAAAAGGTCAAGGTCGCTCAACTCTACTTATGACCATGTGATATTTCAGTTTTTCTTTTTTAATAAATTTGCAAAAATTACCACATTTCTATTTTTTTCAGGCAAGATGAGGTACAGAGTGTATAATAATGAGAATTTTTTTTTAATGTACGAAATGGCTGCTATGAAACAGAGTGAAAAATTTAAAGGGGTCCGTATACTTTGCGTAACCACTATGTATGAATATATATTTATATATATATATATATATATATATATATATATATATATATATATATATATATATATAAATATGTATAAATATATACAGTACAGACCAAAAGTTTGGACATACCTTCTCATTTAAAGATTTTTCTGTATTTTCATGACTATGAAAATTGTACATTCACACTGAAGGCATCAAAACTATGAATTAACACATGTGGGATTATATACTTAACAAAAAAGTGTGAAACAACTGAAATTATGTCTTATATTCTAGGCTCTTCAAAGTAGCCACCTTTTGCTTTGATGACTATTTTGCACACTCTTGGCATTTTCTTGATGAGCTTCAAGAGGTAGTCACTGGGAATGGTTTTCTCTTCACAGGTGTGCCCTATCAGGTTTAATAAGTGGGATTTCTTGCCTTATAAATGGTGTTGGGACCATCATTTGTGTTGTGCAGAAGTCTGGTGGATACACAGCTGATATTCCTACTGAATAGACTGTTAAAATTTGTATTATGGCAAGAAAAAAGCAGCTAAGTAAAAAAAATCGAGTGGCCATCATTACTTTAAGAAATGAAGGTCAGTCAGTCTGAAAAATTGGGAAAACTTTGAAAGTGTCCCCAAGTGCAGTTGAAAAAACCATCAAGCGCTACAAAGAAACTGGCTCACATGAGGACCGCCCCTGGAAAGGAAGACCAAGAGTCACCTCTGCTTCTGACAATAAGTTTATCCGAGTCACCAGCCTCAGAAATCGCAAGTTAACAACAGCTCAGATTAGAGACCAGGTCAATGTCACACAGAGTTCTAGCAGCAGACACATCTCTACAACATCTGTTAAGAGGAGACTTTGTGCAGCAGGCCTTCATGGTAAAATAGCTGCTAGGAAACCACTGCTAAGGACAGACAACAAGCAGAAGAGACTTGTTTCGGCTAAAGAACACAAGGAATGAACATTAGACCAGTGTAAATCTGTGCTTAAGTCTGATGAGTCCAAATTTGAGATCTTTGGTTCCAACCACCGTGTCTTTGTGCGACGCAGAAAAGGTGAACGGATGGACTCTACATGCCTGGTCCCCACCGTAAAGTATGGAGGAGGAGGTGTGATGGTGTGGGGATGCTTTGCTGGTGACATTGTTGGGGATTTATTCAAGATTGAAGGCATACTGAACCAGCATGGCTACCACAGCATCTTGCAGCGGAATGCTATTCCATCCGGTTTGGGTTTAATTGGACCATCATTTATTTTTCAACAGGACAATGACCCCAAGCACACCTCCAGACTGTGTAAGGGCTCTTTGACCAAGAAGGAGAGTGATGGGGTGCTACGCCAGATGACCTGGCCTCCACAGTCACCAGACCTGAACCCAATCGAGATGGTTTGGGGAGAGCTGGACCGCAGAGTGAAGGCAAAAGGGCCAACAAGTTCTAAGTATCTCTGGGAACTCCTTCAAAATTGGTGGAAGACCATTCCCGGTGACTACCTCTTGAAGCTCATCAAGACAATGCCAAGAGTGTGCAAAGCAGTCATCAAAGCAAAAGGTGGCTACTTTGAAGAATTTAGAATATAAGTCATATTTTCACTTGTTTCACACTTTTTTGTTAAGTATATAATTCCACATGTGTTAATTCATAGCTCTGATTCCTTCAGTGTGAATGTACAATTCTCATAGCCATGAAAATACAGAAAAATCTTTAAGTGAGAAGGCGTGTCCAAACTTTTGGTCTGTACTGTATATATATATATATATATATATATATATATACTAGATGGTAGCCCGATTCTAATGCATCGGGTATTCTAGAATATGTATGTAGTTTATTTTACAATAATACATTGAATACACAGGATTCGGCCAACCGTGACCAATTAGCGAAGCATGGTTCAAATCCCGCACCAATTCGCGGCCAGACTGTGCCTGTCGCTGATTGTTTGCGGCCGGCCACATAGTATATAGCACAGCCACATAGTATATAACAGCCCACATAGTAAATAGCACAGCCATGTAGTACATAGCACAGCCACATAGTATATTGCACAGCCATGTAATATTTAGCACAGCCACGCAGTATATAGCACAGCCCAAGGAGTATATAGCACAGCCCACGGAGTGTATAACAGCCCACATAGCATATAACACAGCCACATAGTTTATAACAGCACACGTAGCATATAACACAGCTCACGTAGTATATAACAACCCACGCACGCAGTATATAACACAGCACATGTAGTGTATAACAGAGCCCACATAGAGCATAACACAGCCCACGTAGTGTATAACACAGCCCACGTAGTGTATAACAGCCCACATAGTGTAAAACACAGCCAATGTAGTATATAGCACAGCCCACGTAGTATATAACAGCCCATGTAGTGTATAACACAGCCACGTAGTATATAGGACAGCCCACATAGGATATTGCACAGCCACGTAGTATATTGCATAGCTACGTAGTATATTGCACAGCCACGTAGTATATTGCACAGCTACATAGTATATTGCACAGCCATGTAGTATATTGCACAGCCCACGTAGTATATTGAACAGCCCACGTAGTATATTGCACAGCCCTCGTAGTATATTGCACAGCCCACGTAGTATAAAGCACAGCCCACTCAGTATATAACACAGCCCACGTCGTATATAGCACAGCCCACGCAGTATATAACACAGCCCACATAGTATATAGCAATGTGGGCATCATAACCCTGTTAAAAAAAAAGAATTAAAATAAAAATAGGTATATACTCACCTTTCGCTGGCCCCCGGGTCCAGGCGATTCCATTCCAGTGTCAGTTGAATTCCAAACAGAGTACACCTCATTCTACTTAATGTGCTTCTGATTAGGTGATCCCCTGAACCAAATCTTATTTAAAGAAGGAAAGTATAAAAAAAACACTGCTGTGGTGTTCACAATCCTCTTGCAATAGGACAAGCTAGATGACAAAACAAGTGCTAGTAAACAAGTGCTAGTAAAGTAATAGGAATGAAAAAATAACTTTTTACCATGGCAAAGGAGTAGAAAAGAAAAGTCTTGAGTGAGGAAAAGAATGGCTCAATTCTGGCTTTACTGGCAGAGGGATACAGTGAGTGTCATGTTGCCTCCATAAATAAAATTTCTAAGACTGGAGTCCATTACAACAAGGTCAAGCAGCAGACACTGGGGACAACAAAATTACAGACCGGCAGAGGGTGAAGACGACTCTCCACTGACCGGGATGACCGTCTTCTTATTCGAAAGTCACTGAGCAACCGCAGGATGATATCAACTGACCTACAAAAGGAATGACAAATGGCAGCTGGGGTGAAGTGCACGGCAGAACAGTTCATAACAGGCTCCTAGAGGCAGGACTCAGGTCTTGTAAAGCTAGAAAAAAGCCTTTCATCAATGAGAAGCAAAGGAGAGCCAGGATGAAGTTTGCCAAAGACCATAAGGATTGGACCATAGAGGACTGAAGTGAGGTAATCTTCTCTGATGAGTCTAATTTTCATCTTTGCCCAACACCTGATTGTCTAATGGTTATACGGAGACTTGGAGAGGCGTACAAGCCACAGTGTCTTGCACCCACTGTAAAATTTGGTGGAGGATCGGTGATGATCTGGGGATGATTCAGCAAGGCTGGAATTGGGCAGGTTAATCTTTGCGAAGGACGAATGAATAAATCTGTATGCAAGGTTATCTTGGAAAATCAGTTGATTCTTTCTGCTCAGGCAATGTTCCCAAACTCTGAGCACTGGTTTTTCCAGCAGGACAATGCGCCATGCCACACAGCTAGCTCAATCAAGGTGTGGATGAAGAACCACCACATCAAATAAATCCCTGTCATGGCCTTCCCAATCTCCAGACATGAACCCCATTGAAAACCTCTGGAATGTACTGAAGAGAAAGATGGATCAAGCCATCAAAGAAGAACTGCTTAAAGGGAAGGTGCCATCATAAAAAAAAAAATTTCAGAAATTGTAAAAATGTAAAGAATTAATGATTACATTTTCTTAAAAAATATTATCATTTGTTTATAATTTAGTAAAATATGAAAAATAATTTGAAAAGTTTTGGAATTTCCACTTTTCAACACTAGGGGGAGCAGCTGCTGAAATTTCAGAAAAACCTAGTGTACAACTAGCTCACATTACAGCACTGCAGTAATTATGGGCGGAGTCTGCTGACCTGTGTGATGTCTCCTCTCCTCTCCTTCTGGGTGTTTGCTAAGGGATTAGAGAGGATGATATTCAGGAACCCCGTGAGCAGCCATTTTGCTGGCGACTGCAGAGTATGGCTGCCGTCACACTAGCAGTATGTGGTCAGTATTTTACCTCAGTATTTGTAAGCCAAAACCAGGAGAGGAACAATTAGAAGAAAAGTATAACAAACATATGCACCACTTCTGTATTTATCACCCACTCCTGGTTTTGGCTACAAATACTGAGGTAAAATACTGACCAAATACTGATAGTGGACGGCAGCCTTAGGCTACTTTCACACTGGCGTTGTTGGCTGTACGTTGCAATGCGTCGTTCAGGAGAAAAAACACATCCTGCAAAAGTTGTCTGCAGGATGCGTTTTTTCCCCATAGACTAACATTACCGACGCATTGCCACACGTCACAACTGTCGTGCGACGGTTGCGTCATGTTTTGGTGGACCGCCGCCACAAAAAGCGTCGAGTCCACCATTTTCAACCGCACATGCACGGCAGAAACACCGCCCCATCCTCCCCAGACCTTACAATGGGGCAGCGGAAGCGTCGTAAGACTGCGACGGGCCCGTACCGATGCTAGTGTGAAAGCAGCCTTATACTGACAAGTAGACAGTCACCGAGGATGGCAGGCAGCAAGGATTCTGGGAGATATGTGGTGGAGGGAGCAGGGTGACAGCAGCACAGAGTATTTCAGGAGAGCAGTGTGCTGGTCTATGGGGGCCCCCTGTTCGGTGCGCGGAGCAGCCAGGGATTGTACATAGAGCGCTGTCTTTTATACACATGGATGGACCATCTGCTTGTTTGCTCCACAGAAATCCAGGAAACATTTCTGCGGATTGATGGCCTGTTCTGATCCAGACTTTGCATGCAGACCCCATTCCCCTCCTCAGATCCTGTCTTCTCCATCCTGTCCTGGCGATGTGTGAAAGCGAGGTGACAGGCGCAGTCTGGGGTGACGCTGGGAAGGAAATGTAGCCATATAGTAACAATAAAAATGAGACCCCTCTCTTCAGCTGCCTCTCCAGCTTTCCCCTGACTGCACCTAACTGGAGGTCATGCTGCCCCCTCTATTACCCCAGACCCGCGTGCAGGTGCTCAGCCAGAACCACCATAGAATGGGTCCGCTTTCTGAAGATAATACTGCCATAGTGTTCTCACATAATACCGCCATATAGATCACACACAATACTATCAAATAGATCACACAATACTGTCATACAGTTCTCACATAATACCACCATATGGATCACACATAATACCGCCAGTGTTCTCACATACCGCCATATAGATCACACATAATACCGCCAGTGTTGTCACATACCGCCATATAGATCACACATAATACTGCCATAGTGTTCTCACATAATACCGCCATATAGATCACCCATAATACTGCCATAGTGTTCTCACATAATACCGCCATATAGATCACACATAATACTGCCATAGTGTTCTCACATAATACCGCCATATAGATCACACATAATGCTGCCAGTGTTCTCACATAATACCGCCATATAGATCACACACAATACCACCATATAATTCTCACAATACTGATCAACCATAATACCACCATACAGATCACATAATACCGTCATATAGATCTCACATAATGCCATAATACAGCATGACGCCCGCAGCTCCTGTTATCGCACGCATTGAGTTGTGTGTGCAATGGGGAAAGATATGCAGGGGGGAGAGGAGTGCATAGAAGTGGATTAGATACACGGTTCACCAGACAGTATCACACAGGATAGGATTAGATACACGGCTCAGCAGACAGTATCACACAGGAGAGGATTAGATACACGGCTCAGCAGTCAGTATTTCACAGGATTAGGCTATGTGCACACGTCAGGATTTTTTCCTGACATAATCCTGAGAATTCTGCCAGAAATCCGCGTGCTTTTTTCGCGGAATTTGCGCGTTTTTGTGTGGATTTTTTGCGTTTTTTTATTTTCCAGAATGTCCTTTTTGATAGGAAATCCGCAAAAAATCCGCAAAAAGATAGAGCATGTCCGGATTTTTTGCGGTATGCGTTTTTTTTGCGGAAAAAAATGCTAACATCTGCACAAAAAATGCGGAATGCATTCTAAATGATAGGATGCATAATGTTAGCGTTTTTTTAGCGGATTTATAGTGTTTTTATGGCGAAATTCCGCAAAAAAAAAAAACGCTAAAAATCCGGACGTGTGCACATAGCCTTAGATACACAGGTCAGCACAGGATAGGATTACATACACGGTTCACCAGACAGTATCACACAGGAGAGGATTAGATACACGGCTCACCAGACAGTATCACACAGGAGAGGATTAGATACACGGCTCACCAGACAGTATCACACAGGAGAGGATTAGATACACGCCTCAGCAGTCAGTATTCCACAGGAGGATTAGATACACAGGTCAGCACAGGATAGGATTAGATACACGGCTCAGCAGACACTATCACACAGGAGAGGATTAGATACACGGCTCAGCAGTATTCCACAGGATTAGATACACGGCTCAGCAGACACTATCACACAGGAGAGGATTAGATACACTGCTCAGCAGACACTATCACACAGGATAGGATTAGATCCGGGTCCGGATGGCATACACCCACGAGTACTAAGAGAACTAAGTAATGTAATAGATAAACCATTATTTCTTATTTTTAGTGACTCTATAGCGACAGGGTCTGTTCCGCAGGACTGGCGCATAGCAAATGTGGTGCCAATATTCAAAAAGGGCTCTAAAAGTGAACCTGGAAATTATAGGCCAGTAAGTCTAACCTCTATTGTTGGTAAAATATTTGAAGGGTTTCTGAGGGATGTTATTCTGGATTATCTCAATGAGAATAACTGTTTAACTCCATATCAGCATGGGTTTATGAGAAATCGCTCCTGTCAAACCAATCTAATCAGTTTTTATGAAGAGGTAAGCTATAGGCTGGACCACGGTGAATCATTGGACGTGGTATATCTCGATTTTTCCAAAGCGTTTGATACCGTGCCGCACAAGAGGTTGGTACACAAAATGAGAATGCTTGGTCTGGGGGAAAATGTGTGTAAATGGGTTAGTAACTGGCTTAGTGATAGAAAGCAGAGGGTGGTTATAAATGGTATAGTCTCTAACTGGGTCGCTGTGACCAGTGGGGTACCGCAGGGGTCAGTATTGGGACCTGTTCTCTTCAACATATTCATTAATGATCTGGTAGAAGGTTTACACAGTAAAATATCGATATTTGCAGATGATACAAAACTATGTAAAGCAGTTAATACAAGAGAAGATAGTATTCTGCTACAGATGGATCTGGATAAGTTGGAAACTTGGGCTGAAAGGTGGCAGATGAGGTTTAACAATGATAAATGTAAGGTTATACACATGGGAAGAAGGAATCAATATCACCATTACACACTGAACGGGAAACCACTGGGTAAATCTGACAGGGAGAAGGACTTGGGGATCCTAGTTAATGATAAACTTACCTGGAGCAGCCAGTGCCAGGCAGCAGCTGCCAAGGCAAACAGGATCATGGGGTGCATTAAAAGAGGTCTGGATACACATGATGAGAGCATTATACTGCCTCTGTACAAATCCCTAGTTAGACCGCACATGGAGTACTGTGTCCAGTTTTGGGCACCGGTGCTCAGGAAGGATATAATGGAACTAGAGAGAGTACAAAGGAGGGCAACAAAATTAATAAAGGGGATGGGAGAACTACAATACCCAGATAGATTAGCGAAATTAGGATTATTTAGTCTAGAAAAAAGACGACTGAGGGGCGATCTAATAACCATGTATAAGTATATAAGGGGACAATACAAATATCTCGCTGAGGATCTGTTTATACCAAGGAAGGTGACGGGCACAAGGGGGCATTCTTTGCGTCTGGAGGAGAGAAGGTTTTTCCACCAACATAGAAGAGGATTCTTTACTGTTAGGGCAGTGAGAATCTGGAATTGCTTGCCTGAGGAGGTGGTGATGGCGAACTCAGTCGAGGGGTTCAAGAGAGGCCTGGATGTCTTCCTGGAGCAGAACAATATTGTATCATACAATTATTAGGTTCTGTAGAAGGACGTAGATCTGGGTATTTATTATAATGGAATATAGGCTGAACTGGATGGACAAATGTCTTTTTTCGGCCTTACTAACTATGTTACTATGTTACTATGTTACTATACACGGCTCACCAGACAGTATCACACAGGAGAGGATTAGATACACGGCTCAGCAGTCAGTATTCCACAGGATTAGATACACAGGTCAGCACAGGATAGGATTAGATACACGGCTCAGCAGTCAGTATTCCACAGGATTAGATACACAGGTCAGCACAGGATAGGATTAGATACACTGCTCAGCAGACACTATCACACAAGAGAGGATTAGATACACGGCTCAGCAGTCAGTATTCCACAGGATTAGATACACAGGTCAGCACAGGATAGGATTAGATACATGGCTCAGCAGTCAGTATTCCACAGGATTAGATACACAGGTCAGCACAGGATAGGATTAGATGCACGGCTCAGCAGACAGTATCACACAGGATAGGATTAGATACACGGCTCACCAGACAGTATCACACAGGAGAGGATTAGATACACGGCTCAGCAGTCAGTATTCCACAGGAGGATTAGATACACAGGTCAGCACAGGATAGGATTAGATACACGGCTCAGCAGACACTATCACACAGGAGAGGATTAGATACACGGCTCACCAGACACTATCACACAGGATAGGATTAGATACACGGCTCACCAGACAGTATCACACAGGAGAGGATTAGATACACGGCTCAGCAGTCAGTATTCCACAGGATTAGATACACAGGTCAGCACAGGATAGGATTAGATACACGGCTCAGCAGTCAGTATTCCACAGGATTAGATACACAGGTCAGCACAGGATAGGATTAGATACACTGCTCAGCAGACACTATCACACAGGAGAGGATTAGATACTTGGCTCAGCACAGTATAGTGATAGATGCAGGGTCTGATGTCCTGTGAGGAGCTGCAGTGAGGTCGGAGCAGCACAGAGATTCTCCCCCATCCCCCTCTGTTACCTCTCTGCAGCTCCTGATAAGAGGACATCAGGCTACACTTACAGTCCTGCAAATCAAAATGGCGGCGCCCAGTGGCAGAAAAAAAAATGAATAAAAAAAAAACAATAAATACTGTGCACTTGAAAATAACTTATAAAAATAAGGAATTAAAGAGGTTTTTTTTTTTTACAATATTAAAACGCGGCACCTTCCCTTTAAATTTTTGTACCAGGAGTGGCATAAGGTCACCCAAAAGCAGTGTGAAAGGCTGATGAAAAGCATGCCAAGATGCATGAAAGCTGTGATTAAAAATCCTGGTTATTCCACAAAATATTGAGTTCTGCACCCTTCCTGAGTTAAAACATTAGTATTGTTGTTTCTAAATGATTATGAACTTGTTTTTTTGCATTATTTGAGGTCTGCAAGCAATGCATTTTTTTGTTATTTTGACCATTTCTCATTTTCAAAAAATAAATACAAAATTTATTACTTGGAACTTCGGAGACATGTTGTCAGTAGTTTATAAAATAAATGAACAATTTACATTTTACTCAAAAGCATCAGACAAACTGAAAATTTTGCAGTGGTCTCATAATTTTGACCAGAGCTGTATATATAATAATAATAATATTAATAATAATCTTTATTTTTATATAGTGCTAACATATTCCACAGCGCTTTACATTTTGCATATATATATATATACACACACATATATATATATATATATATATATATATATATACATACAATATGTCCATCAATTTCCAATTCCCCAAACACAGTGAAGGAAATAATTATTTGATCCCTTGCTGATTTTTTAAGGTTGCCCACTGACAAAGACATGTACAGTCTATAATTTAAGAGTGAGTTAATTTTTAACATTGGGAGATAGAATATCAAAAATAAAATCCAGAAAAGCACATTTTATAAATTAGATACATTTATTTGCATATTGCTGTGAGAAATAAGTATTTTATCCCTCCAAGCACAGCAGTCTGACGATTTGTTTAGTTAATGTTGAGGTTTGGGCACGTTAGGAGGAATTTTGGTCCACTCCTCTTTGCAGATCATCTCTAAATCATTAACGGTACCTTCACACTCGGCGACGCTGCAGCGATACCGACAACGATGTCGATCGCTGCAGCGTCGCTGTTTGGTCGCTGGAGAGCTGTCACACAGACAGCTCTCCAGCGACCAACGATCCCGAAGTCCCCTGGTAACCAGGGTAAACATCGGGTTACTAAGCGCAGGGCCGTGCTTAGTAACCCGATGTTTACCCTGGTTACCAGCGTAAACGTAAAAAAAACAAACACTACATACTTACCTTCTGCTGTCTGTCCCCGGCGCTGTGCTTTCCTGCACTGACTGTGAGCACAGCGGCCGGAAAGCAGAGCGGTGACGTCACCGCTCTGCTTTACGGCTGGCCGGCGCGCACAGCCAGAGCAGAGAAGCACAGCGCCGGGGACAGACAGCAGAACATAAGTATGTAGTGTTTGTTTTTTTTACGTTTACGCTGGTAACCAGGGTAAACATCGGGTTACTAAACGCGGCCCTGCGCTTAGTAACCCGATGTTTACCCTGGTTACCAGTGAAGACATCGCTGAATCGGCGCCACACACGCCGATTCAGCGATGTCTGCAGGGAGTTCAGCGACGAAATAAAGTGTTGGACTTTCTGCAGCGACCAACGACACCCCAGCAGGATCCTGATCGCTGCTGCGTGTCAAACTGAACGATATCGCTAGCCAGGATGCTGCAACGTCACGGATCGCTAGCGATATCGTTCAGTGTGAAGGTACCTTAAGTTTGTTATGGGATTAAGGTCTGGGGACAGGCTAGGTCACTCCATGACCTTAACTTGCTTCTTTTTGAGCCACGCCTTTGTTGCCTTGGCTGTATGTTTTGGGTCATTGTCTTGTTGGAAGACCGAGCCACGACCCATTTTTAATGTCCTGGCAGAGGGAAGGAGGTTGTCACAGTATTTTATGGTACATGGCTCTATCCATTTTCCCATTGATGCAGTGAAGTAGTCATGTGTCCTTAGCAGAGAAACACCCCCAAAACATAATGTTTCCACATCTACGATTGACAGTGGGGACAGTGTTCTTTGGGTCATAGGCAGCATTTCTATTCCTCCAAACACGGCGAGTTCAGTTAATGCCAAAGAGCTCAATTTTTGTCTCGTCTGACCACACCACTGTCTCCCAATAACTCACAGAATCATCCAGATGTTCATTGGCAAACTTCAGACAGGCCTACACACGTGCCTTCTTGATATTAAACCTATACAGAGTAATGTGTTACCAGTGGTTTTCTTGGTCACTGTGCTCCTAGCTACCTTGAGATCATTAACAAGTTCCCCCCTGTAGTTTTAGGCTGATCTCTCAACTTCCTCATGATAGCCAACAAGGTGCGATTTTGCAAGGTGCTCCAGATCAATGTTGATTGACAGTCATTTTGTATTTCTTCCATTTTCTTACTATTGCACCAACAGTTGTCTCCTTCTCCTACAGCATATTACTTATGGTTTTGTAGCCCATTCCAGCTTTGTGCAGGTCTATGATCTTGTACCTGAAATCCTTATAAAGCGTTTTGGTCTTGCCCATGTTGTAGAGGTTAGAATGTGACTGACTAATTTTGTCTGTGGAAAGGAGTTGTTTTTAAAGGTAACTATGTAAGACAGCTGTCTTTAATGTAGGTAATGAGTTGATTAGGTACGTCTAACTGACATGTAGGAGCCAGAACTCTTAATGGTTGTTAGAGGATCAAATACTTATTTCTCACTGCAAAATGCAAATACATTTAAATAATTGACACAGTGTGATTTTCTGGATTTTATTTTTGATATTCTATCTCTCGATGTTAAAAATTAACCTACACTTAAAAGTATAGACTGTTCATGTGTTTGTCAGTGGGCAAACTTAGAAAATCAGCAAGGGATCAAATAATTATTTCCTTCACTGTATATTTGTGAAAAGATGCAAACTTCAGCATTATCAACATATACATTCAATCATATATAAAAACCAAAAGGTATCAATAAAAGGATGCTTTAGACTTATCTCAATAAGTAGTTTTCATAGGAAGTACTCAACATTATTTCCCTATGAGTTATTTGCCCATTTTCCTTGAGGTTCATCAGGGACTGTAAGAAAGGAAGACCTTAAAATATGTGGAAGCTGTCAATGCAGCATCTATATCCCGCTGGCCACCATGGAACAGTGTTTGCAGTACCTGCTATAAAGACTATGCGGCACCCCAGTGTCCTGGTCGTCGCAGTGATGTCATTATCCTTTCAGGGGAGAAGTGATGTCATGTCTGAAGGCAATGAAAGAGAACCACATTCAGGTATCACACACATGCAACATGTTCACACTCCAGACCAGAAGGGGGAGCTCTAAGCCTGTTTAGGGTGAGCTCCCCTACTTACATCCTGATCTGGAGGGAAAAGGAGTTCAGTTCCTGTCAGACAGTGAGATGGAAAAGAGCTCTGCTGGCATGACGTGCTGCGACTCCTGGGAAAAGACACTAAAAGGTGAACGTACTGCAGAGAGTGTGCAGGAAAGCAGAGCACAGGAGAGAAATACCAGAGGGAGATCAGCCAGGAACAAGCTGCTCCTTTCTGAGGCGCAGAAGCCGGTAGCCAGAAACACCGAGGTAGCAACTGTCTCTAAGACTTGCTCCAGAGACCGGCAGGACAGTCAATTACAGGTTGGCTGCCCGACCTTAATACCTAAGAAGACACGGTGGCAACTTGTGGGGGTCGGGGCATCGCTAGGGTCCCTATAAACAAGCCTCAGGCCATCAGTCATACGGGTTTGTCCTATCCACACCATCTGGGGGACAGAGAGGAAGAAAAACATATAGAACATCTACAAGAGTTGTGAGGACCTTACCACGAAGCTCAGCAGGGAGGTACTACAACACACAGGCGCTAGAAGGAAGGCTACTGATTTCCACCTGGATAAGGGGACTCTGGAATTGCCTTCAGACAGACCAGACTCTGCCTGCCCTGTCATCTGGCGCTCTGGGCTGAGGATACTATCTGAAGTCTTCAGTAAACAAGGTAAAAGACTGCAAACCTGTCTCCTCATTCTTTACTACACCTTGCCCATATATAAACTCTTTTACTGGACACCCCTGAGGGCCATGGACCGGGTCAGCCACCGTGACATCCCCCGAACTGCAGGACTCGGTGCCGAGTACCCCATTGCCCTACTCTGGGGGCGATCCATCTACTTACTGAGATAAGTATAAAACCCAAGGAATCAAAAAATGAAAAATAAATTATTTGTAAAGTTTGTACCCGCATGGTATTTTGTATCAAGCTTAAGAATCCAAAAGGCTACTCTCAACATAGTAGGCTTCTGCCAGCTACCCACTTTGGTAGAGTAAAAAACCCTTTCCATGACATATAGCCGGATATATTTAGTATCTCCATTATGTACATTGACAAAGTGCTGTGCTGCACCCAAATATGATGCATTCTTTTTTGCTATATTGGCAAGATGTTTTCAGATACGTTGTTTCAATATCCTAATGGTGAAACCTATATATTTTACTTTGCACACACTGCATTCAATGCAATATACTATATGTTGACTATCAGAGTTAATAAATTGTTCAATATGGATATTAACACCTTGTGATGAGGAAAAATTTTTGGTTTTGTCCAAGGCATAACAGATGTTGCTCTGATTCCCTGCACACCGGAAAAATCCCTTGATATTTAGCCAAGTAATAGTAGTATCAGAATTGTGAAACAAACTGGGGGATAACAGATTTCCAAGGGATAGTCCTCTCCTGGCTACATACCTGCATCCACCTCCAGTCAGACCACTTGTTGTTTAAGATATTCTTCTATCCTCCTCCACTGACTGTCTGTCTGCAGTCTCCAACATCATGTCTGCTCTCTGTCTGAAACTCAACCTCTCCAAAACTGAACTTCTCCTGCTCCCGCCATCTACTAACCTCCCTAAATCTGACATTTCCTTCTCCGTGGGTGGCACCATAATAACACCCCGGCAGCAGGCACACTGTCTTGGTGTTATATTCAACTCCGATCTCTCCTTCACCTCCCATATACAATCTCTTGTCCGCTCGTGCCGCTTACACCTAAAGAACATCTCTAGAATCCGCCCATTTCTCACCATGGAAACAACAAAAACCCTCACTGTCGCCCTGATCCACTCCCGACTGGACTACTGTAATGCTCTACTAATTGGCCTCCCCCTTACTTGACTTTCCCCTCTCCAGTCTATCCTTAATGCAGCCAGGGTCATCCATCTGGCTAGTCATTACTCAGATGCATCTGATCTTCGCCAGTCATTACACTAGCTGCCCATTCATTACAGGATACAATTCAAAGTACTTGTTCTCACCCACAAAGCCCTCCACAGTGCGGCACCCCCTTACATCTCCTCCCTCATTTTGGTCTATCGGCCTAGCCGACTACTACGCTCTGCAAATGACTTTCGACTAACCTCTGCACTAATCCGTACCTCCCACTCCCGACTCCAAGACTTCTCCCTCGCTGCGTCAATCCTCTAGAATGCTCTACCCCAAGATATTAGGACCATCCACAATTTGCATAGTTTTAGGCGCTCGCTCAAAACACATGTTCAGAGCGGCCTATCACATTCAGTAATCAAAGTCATGTTATGTTTGTGTGTGTGTAGCCCATTCACTATCTCCATCTATCCCCCAACCCCTGAAGATGGCTGGACCATCATTGTAAATACACCATTATAAATACACACCTGTATTTTGTATCTCCCCCACCTCATTGAAGATTGTAAGCTCTCATGAACAGGGTCTTCTCATTTCGCTTTAATTATTGAATTGTTAACGTTGTTACTTATGACTGTTGTGTTTGAAACTGTTAAACTGTAAAGCACTGCAGAATATGTTGGCGCTATATAAATAAAGATTATTATTATTATTATTCCTACATTGGGATCTAATTCTATTGAATGCTGTAGAAACTAAAGAGGAATTATAACCTCTTTCACCCAATATATTATTGTTAATAGTACTCTCACTGTGAAAACTACTTTCCTCTGAGCAAATGCACCTGGCATGCATGAATTTGCCATAAGGGATGGCTCGGATGGTATTTCTAGGATGGCAACTTGTAGAATGTAATATTATATTGCCAGTTATAGTTTTTCCACATGGGGAAGAGTGAAGTCGTCCCTGTAAGAACAATATGCAGAAACTGAATCTGATTTATGGGGGCATTAACGGTAAATCGCATAATATAATTTCTTATTATTTTAATAAGCAGGAAACTCGAAGATATCCCACTGGAAGACTGAATCACGTCACTTCTTTTATCTACTTTGAATCTTTGGAAGCCTGAAGTGGTTAAAAGGCATTAAAAAACTGAACACATGAACAACAAATCGTTTCTACGTTGCAGTGCACATGTTCATTCTTAATGTTTATTTAGTGCTATTTTCTGGCAAGTTATGTAGCGCACAATGGACTGGAATAAGATTTGTGGCATAAAATACATCACAGCTCGTCATGAACTTGACGTGTGTGTGGGTCTCACCATAACCCTTCCCACCCCAGCTTCCCCCATTTTGGCACAGATGTCCGAAAGCAGCGTGAAAATGTCAAGACTTGCAAGCAAAATTTTTGCCCAACTCCATGTTGTGGAAAAAATGTATGACTTTCCAAAGCATTTTGCGTGTAATAGGTTTGCTGAATTGGGGCCCATATGTGTTATCTAAGGTCTGAGCCCTGAGAAATAATCTTGTGCTTCTTGTCTTCACACGGTTGTCTATACTTTCATTACAGAGCAAAAATAAGTCAGAGAAGCAGAAATGTAATTACTTGTATCAAACTGATTCATAAGACTCCGTAAGACGAGGCCCTGAGAATGTGTTGAGTCATTGCCTTTCAGCATTTATACCGTCACGAAAACAAGCATAGCACAATAAACCCACATAGGATGCTATTGATTTACCACCTAGGAGAAATGAAACTTCCATGTGTCATTAAGCTGTAAGAAGTAACAGCCAAACGAAGAGGAAATGTCGTCTGCGAAATGATAATAAAAAGTAAACATTTTGAACCGCGATTTAATTTATGCCTAACATGACGGTAAATTATGACCCACTAAGTGTTTTTCTTCCTTCATTATATGCATTAAAGAGCAAACTATTTTCCTTGAGAGAGATGGAGAACTTTGATGCCATTTTTCTTGAGCACATAACATTTATGGCTTTGATTGATTGCTCTCATGGGGACCATTTTCCAGGCCGCCCAGGCAGAAACATGGTGCTACTTCAGTATGGGGATCATTGACAAGTGAAGGTGAGTCATGGCACAGACAATAGGCTTCGCTTGCTTATATTGTGACCGAATATTGCTGGTACTAAGACATGAATCACTGTTGTTAGCATGTGTATGTCTCATTAAAGAAAAGCAATGGCCTCTTCTGTATAATTGCCCTTAGAAAGTATTTGTGAATATAGAATAGAGAAAGCAGAAACATCTTATAGGTTTTGTATTAGATGCAGCTAACAATCCATTATGTAGACTACGGAAACATGAATAACTTAGGACCACTTGGTTTAAAAAAAAATGTGATCTAAGAACCAGGGAAAAAAATGATAACTTAAGACAAATTCATAAAGGAATTTCAGCCAGAATTGTCCCCCAAAAATCATACATTTTGGTGCACGTTTCATTTGTGCAATTTTTCTCTACTTTTGCAATTTTTTTTTTAGAAAAGAAGATGGGGTTTAGAAGAAGGGGTAATACAGCCTACCACATTTGCTATATTTTACTAAAATTACTTTTAATATTGTACAAAATTACACCAGCCCACAAATACTGTAGATTTAGCTTTCTACTTTATGGATTGTGGATCATCTTACTCCATTTTAGATTAAGAATGACTTGTGAAATCCCAATATGACTAATTTCTCCTTTAAGATATGTTCACGCAATAGACTTGTCTGGTGGTAGAAACACCCATTCCAATAGTTCTCTCTATGTTTATATTGCGGACGATATCAAAGAGTATTGATAGAAAATAAAGAATCTGTCAGCAAATAAAACAGAAACCTCTGCTACATTCCTCTTTTCACTTAGTAATGTAATAAAATATAATCAAGCAGTAACAATGAGAAAGTCAATGAAAAATAAATGTCTATTCTACGTACTGACCCCTTTATGGGAAATGAACTACTTCGACAATCATTTCTTATTTATAGAAAAGGTCAATCCAATCTCCCACTGTGAATAGTAGTAAGAATAGATGACATACAAGTGAAGGTTGTTTCCGATGAATCACTGGTGCTTACATGAACACTAAAATGGAATATTTTATTTCAAGCAGAAAACTTCCATTTAGAAAAGTACCTGTGACTCTACATATGCAACGCACAGTATGTCATCTTATGCATGTGTATGGCAGTAGTTTGGAGTACACAGACTAAAGCTGGTTTCACATTAAGGCTGGAGTCACACTAGCTTATTACATCCGATAATGCGATATGCGATATGCTAATGACCCTCGGTTCCTGCTCCGCACAGCTGCGGAGGAGGCGGAGAAACTAATTTCTCCATCTCCTCCATTGCCAGGGTCAGCGTATAATGCACATCACTCAGATGATATCCGAGTGATGTGCGTTGTCTCACTCGCACCCATAGGCTTATATGGGTGCAAGCGAGCCGAGTGTCCGTGACAATCGCAGCATACTGTGATTGTCTCGGACCAAGGAAAACGGCAGACAAAAAATCAGCTGCTGGGAGCTGCCCCATAGTTTAACATTGGTCCGAGTGCAATGCGATTTTTTTTATCGCATTGCACTCGTCCATTTTAGTCGCCAGTGTGACCCTGGCTTTATGGTATACATCTGACTCACAAATCAATGTATTAATCTATCTTTGCAGCACTTTTTACCACTCCATAGTTAAATAGGTTGAAAAAACCCTAAGTCCATCAAGTTCAACCTTTGTTCATCAATTGTAAAACTGATCTAGCTGTAAAGATCCATTTAATTTATACTCAGAGAAATGTCCCTTTTATACACATAAAAACATCCAGAAAGTATAAGGCCATGTTCACACGTTGCGGATTTTACAGCGGATTTGCGGTGTTTTTGACACTGCGGATTTGTAGCAGTTTTCCATGCGGTTTACAGTACACTGTAAACGTATGGAAAACCAAATCTGCAGTGCACGTGCTGCGGAGAAAACCGCGCAGAAACGGAGCGTTGTTTTTTCCGCAGCATGTCAATTCTTTGTGCGGATCTGCAGCGTTTCTGCACCCATTGACTTGCATTAAATCAGGCACATCTGCAGCAAAACCACAGATGTAAAAAAGACCTGCAGTTTAGCTGTGGGTGAAACGCTGCAGATCAGGAGGGGGGAGTGTGTGGGCGGAGTGGGGGGTAAGGGGGGCGGAGACTGTGCATGTCTGTGTACGTGCGGGGTCTGTGCAGGGCTGTCGGGGGTCTGAGCGGGCTGTCAGGGGTATGTGCGGGTCTCTCAGGGGTCTGTGTGGGCTGCCGGGGGTCTGTGTGGGGCTGTCAGGGGTCTGTGCGGGGCTCTTGGGGGTCTGTGTGGGCTTTCGGGGGTCTGTGCGGGCTGCCGGGGGTCTGCCATGTCTGTCGGGGGTGTGTGTGTGCAGGCATCGTCCGATGGGACTACAAGTGCTTTAGTTATTCGGACCAGCCATAGTGTAAGGCTCAGGTGTTCATGTAAAGCTGCATGAACCAGTTAACTGCCTAAGTATAGAACCAAAAATACATGGGCTACTTGCACAGTGAGCAAGTCTGTAGAAACCTGTTCACACCACCAAGAACCATGAAGACACAAAAAGAGCACAGCGAGGTCAAAAATACTCAAAAATGTAAAGAAGTCACAGTAAATAAGCAAGTGCTAGTCAAAAAATGAAAAAAATACAGGGTATTTAGTTAATACAACAGTACATATAACATATAACATGCAACATATATCAGTACATACAACATACAACAGAACATACAACATATAACAGAACATACAACGACGGAAGGTATCCTTCCGCAATGTATTCCTCCTCCACTGTAAAAAAATAGTCCCTAGTCTCACTTGTGGCACTGCTGTGTGGGAAATTTCCCATGCTGCATTGCCATAAAGTGAGAGAGTGAACTACAGTAATCTCTTCAGTGATGCACTGAAGGAGCCATTGTCTCCTGTCAGTGTGTCACTGAAGGTCTATAGAGCAGTGACGTCACCCAATGTCACTGTTCTATAGGGGAGATCATCGTGGGACATTCGTTAGTATTTGGACTGCGTCGGACAGGAAGTATAAGGATTATTATTTTAAATTTTTTGCAGGCGATCGAGTATTGTAAGTATGGTTAAATTAAGAATATTAAAATACTTTTTTCTGGCAGTGTCTTTATTTTTTAACTCTTTCACTACTATTGGATTAATAATGGATAGGCGTCTTATTGACGCCTCTCCATTATTAACCGGGCTTAATGTCAGCTTACATTAGCAAGGTGGCATTAACCCCCTATTACCCCATATCCCACCGCTACTCAGAAGTGGGAAGAGAGGGGCTAAGTGCCGGAATTGGCGCATCTTACAGATGGCCATTTCTGGGGCGGCTGCAGGCTGGTATTTGTAGCCGGGGGGGCCAATATCCATGGCCCCTCTCTAGGCTATGAATATCAGCCCGCAGCTGTCTGCATAGCGTTTCTGGCTATAAAATATAGGGGGACCCCATGTCATTTTCTTGGGGGGGTCCCCCTATTTTAATAGCCAGTAAAGGCTACGCAGACAGCTGTGGGCTGATATTCATAGCCTGGGAGGGGCCATGGGTATTAACCCCTTCCTAGGCTGCAAATATTGGCCCCCGGCCATTGGCTTTCCCCCTCTGGCGCTGAAAATTGCATGGGAGCCCACGCCATTTTTTTCCTTTTTTTATTTTTAATTAAGCGTTCATTAATAAACATAGGCCTTGCTATTATATACAGTATCTGTAGATGGATAACTGTGGCTATATCTATCTATAGATATATTTATAGATAGATATATCTATAGATACATAGATGTTTCTATCCATATATCTATCTGGCTGCTTTCACAAATCAAGTTTTTGCCGTCAGGCACAATCCGGTCAGTTTTGAAAAAAATTATCCTTTTTTTTTCCGGCGAATCTGTTTTTTTTTCATGGAGTTGTATTAGCACCAGATTGCGCCTGATGGCCACATGTTTCATTCGTTTTTTGCCGGATCCATCAGAAAAACTGTTTCCAGTGGACGAAGAAAACGTTTTTTCTGTCTGGCGAAAATACACACAGCGGCTGATCTGGCGAAAAATGTACGAAACTGAGATGTGAAATGATGAATATGGCCTCCGAATCTGATTTTTCATGCATGTTTCCATTAAAATCATGCACATTTTCCGTTCTCTCTCTCTCAAAAAAACTGATCAGTTGCATCAGTTTTTCGCTATTTGCAACGGATCCGTTCTTTCAAAAATTTGCTGGATCCTGCCTGATGGATAGATGTAGATAGATATATGGATAGTTAGGCTACTTTCACACATCAGTTTGTTTCCATCAGGCAGGATCCGGCAAATTTTTGAAAAAATGGATCCATTGCAAATAGTGAAAAACTGATCCATTTTTTAGAGAGAGAAAGAGAGCAGAAAATGGGAATGATTTCAAAGGAAAAAATGCATGAAAAACCGGATTCGGAGACCGGATTCATCATTTCATATGTCAGTTTCATACATTTTTCGCCGGATCAGTCACTGTGTGTTTTTTCGCCAGACAGAAAAAACTTTCCTCTGTACGTTTTCTCCATCTGCCGGAAACGTTGCTTTCTGGGCTGATTAAATAGCTCCTTTTCACTACAAAACGGTGTGCTGCTTCCATTTTTTCCAGATTTTTATAATTGAGGTTTATTTAGCAACAGCTTAGAATGCATTTTTTAGTCATGCGGTGGTACATGTATGACGGGATTATTGGTCTTTGTACAGTGTGTGCTATATAGAGGCAATGGTCATATTATATGGTTAGGTAGTCATTGTGTAGTGGTGATGGTAGATGGCATGTGTAGCAGTAATATTTTGGCCTCATATAGTAGTAATTTTGGTAATATTGGTCTTCGCATTGTGCACTTTAGATCAGCAACAGTGGTATACTGTAATTATATACTGTATATATATATATATATATCCTCTTCTTTAAGTGGCAGGAAGTTGTATGGGCCCCGAATCTCATAGGATTATAGCAATGCCCCTGCTCAACATCCACTCATCCATCATGTTGTAGTAGAACATGATTAGTCAGTGAGGTGGAGAAAGGGAAAATATTGCCAGGGCTGTTTTTTTTGGTGCTTTGCATTACTTCCAAGCACCATATCAGTGACTTAGCTGCACCAGTGTGCTGGATAGGACATTATGCTGAAACTGTGTGTGAAACTATGAGAGGAATTGGTGAGGCTTAGTTACCAGTCTGTACTCACTGCTGGCTTGTAGCCCAGCACAAGGGCTGAGGGGAAATTAGGTCAGAAGGGAGCAGAGGAATCTGAATAGGAAGTGATGATAAATAGCTGATGCCATGGCACAGGAAGTGTGCCAAAAAGGTACAAATAACATGAAACTGACAGAAATGTTTAACCCCTTCATGACCAAATGTATTTTCGTTTTTGCATTTCCGTTTTTTGCTCCTCTTCTTCCCAGAGCCATAATTTTTTATCTATATGTGTTCACGAGTGCATGTGGATATACCGTATATGATTCCTGTGAATGTATCATCAGACTTGGATTCATGATCTGGCAGATTCCCAGTGGACCACTGCTGTGGTTGGCCATCTGCCCCTGTCAAAGGGGTTATCTTTAGGATGTGTTATCAATACCAGATTGGTTGAGGTTCGACATCTGCACACCCACCAATGTGCTCTTCTCGCTGCTGGTCAGATGTGATCAGTTGTGTAATGAAACACCACAGCCACATCAACTCTATATGTTGTTGGTGTTAGGTGTTTCTCTGTTAATTGATATCTATTGTGAACATACTATAGCTCTAAGCAGTTCTTCTCTGACTGTCATCTATGCATCTACTGTACAGCATGTAGGGAATTATGGAGGATTCACCTCTATTTGTATTGGAATGTTATATTGGGGTATCATAGAATTACAGAGTTGGAAGGGACCTCCCGGGTCATCAGATCCAACCCCTTGGTCAATGCAGTATTCACTAAATCATCCCAGATAGATGTCTGTCCTGCCTCTGTTTGGAGACTTCCATTGAAGGAGAACTTACCACCACTCGTGGCAGCCTGTACTACTCGTTGATCACCCTCACTGTCAAGAAGTTTTTTCTAAAAACTAATCTGTGTCTCCTCTTATTCAGTTTCATCCCATTGCGTCTAGTCTTTCTATGTGCAAATGAGAATAAAGCTGATCCCTCTACAGTGTGACGGCCGTTGAGATATTTGTAGACAACTATTAAGTCTCCTTTCAGTCTTCTGTTTTGCAAGCTAACCATTTCCAGATACTCTTAACTGTTACTGAATGCACATTGTTTGCAGACCAGTTATCATTCTGGTAGCTCTTCTCTGAACTTGCTTCATTTTTTCAATGTATTTTTTAAGAGGTGGTGCCCAGAACTGGACACAGTATTCCAGATGAAGTCTGACCAAAGAGGAGTAAAGGGGATAATTACTTCATGTGATCTAGACTGCATGTTTCTATTAATGCAACCCAGAATTTTGTTTGCATGAAGGTGAGTGTCCTGGCTTGGTGTGTGGGCTTTGCATAAGGGGGTGCTACGCCTCTGCAGGCCACATGCTACTGATTACTTTAGTTGGTCAGGACCAGATGTTGGAATAAAAGTCAAATGGAAAGAAAAATTGCATTTCTGAAAACATAATCTTGTTCTGCAAAAAGCAAGCTGATATACATCTCCATCAGCGGAAAAATAAAAAAGCTAAAGCTCCCATGGGTTTACCGCGACAAAGAGGAGCTAGAAGACCGCAGCATCTGATTTTTCGTACTCCTTAACTGATTAGAAGCACTTCACATTCATATTAATCAGTTCAGGTTTCTTTTATCAGTGCATGGGTTAATTTTCTCAGTTGAGAGCTCCTGGAGGGCTCAGCTGTTCACTGTTAGCCACTTCAATCTCCTAAATAATCTGGGCCCTGGCTAGCACTCATTGTCAGAGTCGGCTTTTCCTGCATGGCTGGAGGTTGTTGATGGTTTTTATTTGAGAAGGTGTTTGATGGATTAATCTGTGACTGTTGCTAGGTTTTGGGTGTGTGATAATTCCCCTTCTTCAGCTTCTTTTGGTTTAACCCATCCTCCACTCCCAGATGCATTCGTCAGTAGTTTGTGTGAGTATATTTTTATGTTTAGTATTTTTCGTTATCCCTGTTAGTATTTCCTTGTTAGTCTGGTTGGTGTATTATGGTACACTGCTAGTGATGAGCAAGTATACTTGTTGCTCGGGTTTTCCCGAGTATGCTCAGGGGTTCTCCAAGTATTTTGGCGTGCTCGGAGATTTAGCTTTGGTCGACGCAGCTGCATTATTTGCAGCTGTTGGACAGTCTGAATACATGTGAGGATTCCATAACAAACAGGCAGCCTCCACATGTATTCAGACTGTCTAGCAGCCGCAAATCATGCAGCTGTGTCGACAAAAACTAAATCTCCGAGAACGCCAAAATACTCGGAGGAGAATACTCGGGACAACCCAAGCACTATACACTACTACTTCTCTGTCTTCCCTGGGTATGGAAATGGTACAGACTGAGGGCAGATTCAGGAGCTAAGTTAAGGTACATAGCTGGGATAGAGGGTGAACTAGGGTGCCCCTAGAATTAGGGACAAGGAAGAAACCCTTTGTCCCGGCGACAACTGACAACAGAGTCGTGATATTAGCTCTGACCAAAATCATTTTTTGATCCATTATGGATGCTATCAATGCTCTGATAGGGCAACTGCAGCAGCCTGGAGGGTGCAGATCTATACACTGTCATATTGCAGAAAACTAACACATCCGGTTTGGGGACCATGATTGCCAGGCAACCCATAGTAGAGCCCAAGATTGCTTTGCATAACAGGTTCTTTGGGGAGCGCGACAAATTTGTTGATTTCAGGGAGGCCTGTAAACTATGGTTTAGGTTATGTCCTTGTTCCTCAAGAACTGAGGAGCAATGGATGTGGATAATAATTTCTCTCCTTCAGGATGACCCCCAAGCATGTGCATTCTCTCTCCCATCTGACTCCCAGCCGCTCCAGAAGGTTGAAGAACACTGGGTCATATATATGACGACCCCAACCGTGTTTCACTACATCAACTTCAACAGATAGACTGGACAGCGGAGGAGCATTGCTCAAGTTTTGGAGGAGGTCCACTGACACTAAGTTGAATGACCCCACGCTCCGTAGCCATGTCTGTCAAGGACTATCAGTAAGGATTATGGATGCCTTAACCCTGTATGAGACCCCATTTTCCCTTGAGGTGGTCATGTCTCTGGCTATCCGGGTGGATCGCCGTCTTTGCCAGAGACATAAAGAGACACCCCAATGAACGGAGGTCCATGGCTAATGGAAACCTGGTGTGAGTTATCTGAGGAATCTATACAGTTGGGTGAGGCAACTCATTCTGGAAATCAGTCTATAGTTTTGCGTAAAGGGGAGTATGTTTTTACAGTAAGAGAAAAGGCCATTAAGAGGGTATATGAAACATAAATCTGAAAATTGTGATGTGCATTTGTATTTAGCCCCCTGTTTTTTTATACCCCAAATAAAATCCTGAGTGGCCAGTTGCCTCTAGAAGTCACATAATTAGTAAATGGAATCCACCTGTGTGTAATTTATTCTTAGTATAACTATAACTGTGAAGACCTCAGAGACTTGTTTGAGATCATAAGGGATCAAACAACACCATGAAAACCATGGAAAACCATGGAACACACCAGACAGGTTAGGGATAAAGTTGATGAGAAAAGTAAAGCAGGGTTAGTCTATAAAGACTAGCTCAAACTCAATCGTCCAAAAATGGAACGAGTATTGCACAACTGCAAACCTACTCAGATACGGCCGTTCAACTAAATTACTATACCAAGTAAAGAGAACACTAATGATCCACAGTTCAGGTGGGAGAATTTGTACACAGGACAACAACCCCTGGCAAAAATTATGGAATCACCAGCTTTGGAAGATGTTCATTCAGTTGTTTAATTTTGTAGAAAAAAAGCAGATCACAGACATGGCACAAAACTAAAGTCATTTCAAATGGCAAATTTCTGGCTTTAAGAAACACTAAAAGAAATCAAGAACAAAAAATGTATTAGTCAGTAATGGTTACTTTTTTTAACCAAGCATAGGGGAAAAATTATGGAATCACTCAATTCTGAGGAAAAAATCATGGAATCACCCTGTACATTTTCATACCCAAACATAACACCTGCATTAAATTAGATCTGCTCGTTAGTCTGCATCTAAAAAGGAGTGATCACACCTTGGAGAGCTGTTGCACCAAGTGGACTGACATGAATCATGGCTCCAACATGAGAGATTTCAATTGAAACAAAGGAAAGGATTATCAAACTCTTAAAAGACGGTAAATCATCACGCAATGTTGCAAAAGATGTTGGTTGTTCACAGTCAGCTGTGCCTAAAATCTGGACCAAATACAAACAACATGGGAAGGTTATTTTAGGTAAATATACTGGTAGACCAAGGAAGACATCAAAGCATCAAGACCAGAAACTTAAAGCAAAATGTCTCCAAAACAGGAAATGCACAACAAAACAAATGAGGAACGAATGGGTGGAAACTGGAGTCAACGTCTGTGACCGAACTGTAAGAAACCGCCTAAAGGAAATGGGATTTACATACAGAAAAGCTAAATGAAAGCCATCATTAACACCTAAACAGAAAAAAACAAGGTTACAATGGGCTAAGGAAAAGCAATCGTGGACTGTGGATGACTGGATGAAAGTTATATTCAGTGATGAATCAAGAATCTGCATTGGGCAAGGTGATGATGCTGGAACTTTTGCTTGGTGCCATTCCAATGAGATTTATTAAGATGACTGCCTGAAGAGAACATGCAAATTTCCACAGTCATTGATGATATGGGGCTGCATGTCAGGTAAAGGCACTGGGGAGATGGCTGTCATTACATCTTCAATAAATGCACAAGTTTATGTTGATATTTCGGACACTTTTCTTATCCCATCAATTGAAAGGATTTTTGGGGATGATGAAATCATTTTTCAAGATGATAATGCATCCTGCCATAGAGCAAAAACTGTGAAAATATTCCTTGAAAAAAGACACATAAGGTCAATGTCATGGCCTGCAAATAGTCTGGATCTCAATCCAATTGAAACTCTTTGGTGGAAGTTGAGGAAAATGGTCCATGACAAGGCTCCAACCTGCAAAGCTGATCTGGTAACAGCAATCAGAGAAAGTTGGAGCCAGATTGATGAAGAGTACTGTTTGACACTCATTAAGCCCATTCCTCAGAGACTGCAAGCTGTTGTAAAAGCCAGAGGAGGTGTAACAAAATACTAGTGATGTGTTGGAGTGTTTTTTTGTTTGTATGCTTTTCATGATTCCATAATATTTTCCTCAGAATTGAGTGATTCCATAATTTTTCCCCTATGCTTGGTTAAAAAAAGTAACCATTACAGACTACCACATTTTTTGTTCTTGATTTCTTTTAGTGTTTCTTAAAGCCAGAAAGTTGCCATTTGAAATGACTTTAGTTTTGTGCCATGTCTGTGATCTGCTTTTTTTCTATGAAATTAAACAACTGAATGAACATCCTCCAAGGCCGGTGATTCCATAATTTTTACCAGGGGTTGCATCAGTTGATAAACCTGGCCTTTATTGAAGAGAGGCAAGAAGAAAGATTTTGATGATGCCGATTGTTTAGGCACGACCCCTCTAGCAATACCTGACAGCATACCTTCTGGCCTTGATAATACCTAAAAAACGGCTAGCACATATTTTTTAAGCTGAGTATCCCTGTCTGATATACAGTATGTATATAAAGGTGCTTTCACATTGCGTTTAGGCACCTATTCAGTGGCCCTGTTGGCGCATACGTCCGAGTCCCACACAACTACTACGTCTGAGTGTCAGCCTCCACTTGGCGTTTACTCCTGAAAATTATGCACGTCAGAGCGCAGGTTCGCTCTGTCAGCATCATTATAGTCTATGGCGCATATGTACAAATCCCTTTTTGCAGGAGGTTTGGACTTACACCCCGACAGTGCGTATATTCTCCTTATGAACTTATTTAAGGGAAACGACTTGAGAATGAGATACTATATACATTGGATAGAAACTGGTTTAGGATTGTTTATATCTGTGAGAATATGACATATTTGTATCCCTGTATGTATTATCCTACAGGGCAGCACGGTGGCGCAGTGGTTAGCCTTGCAGTGCTGGAGTCCTGGGTTCAAACCCCACCAAGGACACCATCTGCAAAGAGTTTGTATGTTCTCTTCGTGTTTGCGTAGGTTTCCTCCAGGTACTATGGTTTCCTCCCACATTCCAAAGACATACTGATAGGGAATTTAGATTGTGAGCCCCGTCAGGGACTGCGATGATAATGTTTATAAACTGTAAAGCGCTGCGGAATATGTTAGCGCTATATAAAGATTATTATTATTATCCTTTACTCCTGTGCTACTATATGCCTGATGTAATGCTACTAATTAGATTATTTTAATGGGTCACATTGGATCTATTTATTGCAATGGACCTACTGATCAGTATTACTACTGATCAATGTTACTATAACAAAAATAACAAGAATAAGAGACAGTGCTGTATGTAACAAGAGATTTTGTTATGTAATAAAGGGAACTGGTCCCCTTCTTGTGATAATGTGCCCCATCCTCAGATAATGTACCCCATCCTGAAATAAAGTGCCCCATCCTAGGCCATTTCCTGGTATATTGTGCCCCATCCTGGTATACAGTTACCCATCCTGGTATAATGTGTTTTATTCTATTATACAGTACATTGAAAAAAAAAACAATATGACCCTTCCCCCACGTTCCCACGCCACTTGAGGTCCTCTTCTACATCCTTACAGGAGACGGCAGCTAACTTTGGCATCCCCACCATGGCACATGACATCACTGCCATGCACCTCCATTCATGAGCATGCCTGCGGGTCCCGTGCAGTGCAATACATTTCAGCTAAATTTGCATTGTAGTGCGTACATCCAGCTGAAATAGTCGGCCCCAGTGCAGCTGCACTGGCGATATGTCTGCCCCTGGATTTCTACCACAAATCTCCAAACAGTATGACACCATCAAAGACCCCACACAGTATGATGGCCCTCAAAGTCTCTACTACACAGTGTGAGGCCTCCAAAACCCCTACAAATACTGCCTGCTAAAATAATAAAAATGCAAAGTAGTAACCTAGCCCTGTCACCCCGATGCGCTGCTCCACTCTGTGGAATGAGAAAATTGAGACTCCATACAGCAGGTACAATCTAGTTATGTCAGTGAGCCTGCTGCACTGAGACTCAGACAAAAAGATTGAATGGTGGAACAGGGAGGCTGTCCAAATGTATCTGCATCCTGAGGATGCATGTAACATTTAATTTGGGATGTTAGGTGGTGGGGTAGAGTAGCACAGCACTGGACTTCTCAGTTGCTGGTCCCCATAGCAGCTTCATGGTCTGCCGCTAGTAGCAATATGCTACCAGTATCAACTGTTAAGCTATAAAACTATGATAATGCATAGCATGAATAAAGCCTTGAGCAGAGGACCAGATAACCTTTATTAAATGGCCACCCAGAGCCACAGGCATTTACAGTGGCATGTAAAAGTTTGGGCAGCCTGGTTCAAAATTAATGCTATTATTATTATTACAGCGCCATTTATTCCATGGGGCTTTACATGTGAGGAGGGGTATACATAATAAAAACAAGTACAGTAATCTTAAACAATACAAGTCACAACTGGTACAGGAGGAGAGAGGACCCTGCCTGCAAGGGCTCACAATCTACAAGGGATGGGTGTTATTGTGAACAGTTAAGTGTCACGGCCACTCCTTCCGCTCATTCTTATCCGCTGCAGCGCGCTCCTCCTGCAGGAGCGCGTCCTCTCCTTCATTCTTCTCCGCTCCCAGGTTCTCGTCGGGTGCGCGTACGCACCGCCCACTCCAGCACTTCCTCTTTCTGATTTACAGGTGCTCTGTATCTCCTCCCTGTGATCCCGGAGGACCGTGACTCGGAAGTTCTCCAGCACTCCATGTATATAAGGTGATTCCTTCCTCTGCTCCTTGCCTGTCTGTCATTTGTGCTTCTGTGACTCAGGTCCACCTTTGTCTTTGCACTGCCTGTTTTGAGTCTCCACTCTGTCCAGCCAGTTCAGCTTCTCTGTCTCTCCCAGGCTTCCTTATCTCCTCGTCCAGTCCAGTCCTCCCAGTGTCCTCTCCGTACTCTGTTAGTCTGGTGTCTCTGTCCTGTCCTACTTCCTTTGTGTCTTCCCCTTCGCAGTGCTCCTTTGGTACCCAGCTCTTACCTAACTGTACTTCATCTTACCCCGCTCTGTCCGTCCTACGCATAGCTTCTCTATTTTGTACCTCCTACTACCTGTCTCCGCGTTCCAGCTTCTGCGGCAATAGTCTCCCTGGAGTCCGCCCCTAACGCTCCCTGTATAGGGGGTGGTCTACCTGGTCAGCTCACCCTTGGGAGGTTCATTGTCGTGGATCTGCGGGTCCACCCCAGGTATTCCAATAGAACTGCACTCGGATGACATCAGAGTGCAGTCTGATTCTCACATTAAGCAAGTTGAAAATGAAACGATTTAGAGATGGGCCAACCCAAACAGTATAGTTCAGGTCCGTACCGAACACCTACTGCTCGGGCACGGAGCCCGAAAAGGCACTGTTACTGCTCAGATTCAGCACCCCAAAAATCAGCTGTTTCCCATGCTGTCATCAGCATGACAGCACAAGAAACACCGGCAGCTCTGATCTTGTCAGAGAACTGTGGCGTCCATGCAGAGTTGAGCGAATTTGCTTGGGTTCCCTCTTATTCGGCAAGCTATAACATTTACCGATTAAGCTGCAGAGGGAACATGACTTCCTGGGTCGCGTCGGCTGATCAGCTGTTTGGCTCCGCAGTCGCATGTGTCGCGCCTGTGTCACAGTCACAACACATATATAACCTATTTGTTTGGCTCTCCATGCATGTGCTGTGACTGTGACGCAGCCAGGACACATGCAGCTGTGGCGACTATCAGCTGGTTCAATCCAGGAAGCCAGGCTCCCTTTGCAGCTTACTCGGTAAGCGCCATAGCTTGCCAAATAAGAGGGAACCCAAGCAAACTCGCTCATCTCTACTCTCAGATGTCAGATGACCACGTGAGCCGCAGCTGTGACAGGTTGTAAAAACTTTACCTCCGGTCACAGGCATCCATTGATGGGAGAGTACTACTCCCAGCAGCCTACATTTGCTGTAACAGCAAGAGCAGGTGTCGGCTGATGGGATTATTTATATCAGCCGACACCTGGACTATATATAACTAAACTGGTGTGGGGTCTCTTATATTTTTGATAACCAGCATGGCAAAACTGACAGCTCTGGGTTGCAACCAGTTGTCAGCCATTTAATATGGCTGGTTATATAGAGGGGTCCCCACGCCCCCCATTTTTGACAACCAGCCAAACTAGAGCAGACAGCTGGGGGCTGGTATTCTCAAGCTGGTAAGGGGCCATTGATATTGCCCCTCCAGCCTAAAAATAGCAGCTCGCAGCTACCCCAGAAAAGGAGTAATTCTGGCTCTTTGCTCGCCTCTTCCTACTTGCCCGGTGGAGGTGGAAAGTGGGGTTAATATTTGTGAGGTTGATGTCAGCTGTTTTATGGCCGCTGACATCAAGCCCACAAGTTAGTAATAGAGAGGAGTCTATAAGACGTCTATCCAAAACTAACCTCTCAGTCAGATTGTAAAAACAACACACATAAAGAAAAAAGTCCTTTATTTGAAATTAAAATATACACCACTTTACTTTTTAATTTAAAAATAAAAAGCAAATTTATAGTCAAATTGTGGCCCATTCCATTGAAGCTCTTGTCCCCTTTAAAAAACAGAAAATAGTAATCAAATATAATAGTCTCCTAATGCTCATTCCATTGAAGCCCTGGTCTCCTGTAAAAAAGGTATCCCTCACTTGTCTGACATTCTGTCCATTGCTATAATCCATGTCTGTGATAAACAGTTTTCAAGCTGGACAGTGCCAAGATGTGACTGTCTAGGCTGAAGAACCCAGGAGATGAGCTACTGAGAGAGCAGCGTCAGTGACTAGTGATGAGATCATTGAGGTTACCGCAGGTCACTGACGCTGTGTTCCCAGCTCACTTCAGTGTGAGCCGGGCTGATGAACTGCGGTGATCTCAAAGAGATCACTGTTAGCACCATTAGAAAAAGTCTCAGTGCAGCGTTGAGTTCAGTGGGTTCAACACAGTTCACAGTAACAATTTTTTTACAGTGAATTGCGGTGAACTCACTGAGCTCAGCACTGCACCATGTGACTTTTTCTCATGGTGTTAGCAGTTATCTCACTGAGGTCACCGCAGTTCATCAGCCCGGCTCACACTGAAGTGAGCTGGAAATGCAGCCTCAGTGACCTGTGGTTACCTTGATGATGTCACTGCTTTGTCACTGACTCTGCACTCGCAAATGGTATAGGCTCACAAAGCAGGAGAAGGCTATAAGAAAATAGCAAACCATTTTCCAATTTACTCAGTTCGAAATGTAATTAAGAAATGGCAATTAACAGGAACAGTGGAGGTCAAGATAAGGTCTGGAAGATGAAACAACATTTCTGTGAGAGCTGCTTGTAAGATTGCTAGAGAGGCAAATCAGAACCCCTGCTTGACTGCAAAAGACCTTCAGAAAGATTTACCAGACTCTGGAGTTGTGGTACATTGTTCTACTATTCAGAGGTAGCTGCAAAAATATGACCTTCATGGAATACTCATCAGAAGAAAACTTCTCCTGCATCATTACCATAAAATTCCTCATCAAAAGTATGCAAAAGAACATCTAAACAAGCCTGATGCATTTTGGAAACAATTCCTGTGGACCAATGAGGTTGAAATAGAACTTGGCTGAAATTATCAAAGACATGTGTGGAGAAAAAAGGGCAAAAAAATTTCAGGAAAAGAACATCTCGCCAACCATTAAGCTTGGGGTGGATTAATCATGCTTTGGG
The DNA here is from genome assembly GCF_032444005.1 of Ranitomeya imitator. Taxonomy (NCBI): domain Eukaryota; kingdom Metazoa; phylum Chordata; class Amphibia; order Anura; family Dendrobatidae; genus Ranitomeya; species Ranitomeya imitator. The sequence goes on along the minus strand of NC_091282.1, from coordinate 1,082,475,229 downwards.
GTTGTGCTGCAGCCAATGATACAGGGAACATTTCATTGCTAGAGAGATGAATGGATTCAATGACATTTCAACAAATTCTTAATGAGAACATAACACCATCTGTGAAAAAGCTGAAGATGAAACAAGGATGTCTTCTACAAATGGATAATGATCCTAAACACAGGTCAAAGTCCACGATAGACTATCTCAATATTCACAAGCTGAAGGTTTTACAATGGCCCTCACAGTCCCCTGATCTAAACATCATTGATATCTGTGTCTAGACTTCAAAATAGCCGTCCATGCAAGATGACCCAGGAATCTCACAGAGCTGGAAGAATTTTCCAAGGAAGAATGGATGAAAATCCCTCATACAAGAACTGAAAGACTGTTGGCTAGCTATAAAAAGCATTTACAAGCTGTGATACTTTCAAAAGGGGGTACTACTAGGTATTAGCCATGCAGGATGCCCATACCTATCCTTTTTGTAATTTTTAAAATGTAAAATATGAAAAAATACATATTGTAGTGCAGCGGTATCCACATTGTGCAGTGATTAGGCAGTGACTCAGCAAAGTTCAAAACAAAACGTGTTTTAATGTCCAACTCATAGAAATACACAGCACATGATATCCTCCGGATCGCAGCCGGGAAACAAGACAGTCCACATCCGAGACTGGTTACCATGGGTGACTACACCGATGTGTACGCTGAGGGTACCAGGCCTTTTGGCTCCGCTTGCCTGTGCTTTCTCACACAGGTGGAGCTCTGCAGAACCTTCTGCTCTGCATACTTGCAAAACCAAACTGACACACTCAATACTTTGCTGCAGGGGTTTTTATAAGGAACCTGTGGCCGGGAAGGAAATGGACCGCCTCACTACCATCCTGTAGACCAGAGGTGTCAAACTGCATTCCTCGAGGGCTGCAAACAGGTCATGTTTTCAGGATTTCCTTAGTATTGCACAGGTGATGGAATCATTCTGTGCAGGTGATTAAATTATCACCTGTGCAACACAAGGAAATCCTGAAAACATGACCTGTTTGCAGCCCTCGAGGAATGCAGTTTGACACCTCTGCTGTAGACCATTTCAAAAATATGGCAGGTTTTCTTAAATCTGCCTTGAACATATAGTGTAATGAATTGACTGTCCTAGCGTGACACGACCCGACGAGTAGTCGGTCACAAAACGGTGAAACACACAAGGGAACACGAGGGACAAAATTACAACGGTGAGCCTTGCGATAGGGAACGGGGAAATGGACACCTCCTGTACTTTCCTAATGAAGTGCCCTGATCTCCTTGACATCCCTATATGGGTTTTTTCAACCTGTCACCGAGCAGGATACCTAAGCCCTTGATTGCCCTGCACCTATCCCTAAGTAGGGAATTGGTAGGTGAGAGCACTGGTCTCACCGCTGCACTAATACAACACAGGGGATGATAAAGGTAACAAAAGGACAAAGAAACAATAACACCACACTTAGCTTTCTCTGCTGCAATGCACCGCAGAGCAGAGTAAGGTACCAGATAAGAATTCAGCTGAAGAACAACAGCAATCAGCAAACTCCTTCTCCAGCCAGGTTGGTCTCTAAAAGGACCTGTATATCCAACAGTCAGCTGATGCATCAGTTGACCTTTTGAAGGATGGTGGGAGTGGTCACTACCCACATCAGCAGACTAGGCAGCAATGTAATTACATCAGCAGCCACCGGGGAGGAAAACTGCATTAAACTCCGATGACCTGAAAGGAAAAAGGTATTAATCTGAGGGAAACCAGACCTGCCACAGATCCAAATATGGATTGTGACATATAGCATGCCCAAGACCAGGGCCAGCGTCAGCACCCGGTGTACCCGGGCAAGTCCCGGGGCCCTGGTGAGACAGGGGGGCCCATTCAGGGCCGGTGATAGGGGCAGGCAGCTGCCAGTGCCTAGGGCCCCCGCTCCCCCAGGGGCCCTCAGCTAGCAGCTTATCACGCAGCTGCTATGGGGCCCCTGTGAGGCAGGGGGGCCCTCCTGCCATCAGCGCCGACTCCCCCACTGCATTGAACTATACCGGCGTCTGCCGGTAAAGTTCAAAGCAAATGATGGAGGAGAGAGCATCACCTGACGCTCCCTCTCCCATCATTCCCCACTCTGCCTCTGACACAGCGAGTGCGCGATGACGTCATCGTGACGTCGCTGTGTGTCAGGCAGTGCAGCGGCAGCCGCCGAGACCGGAGCAGAGAGCAGCGTGGGCACGTTGAGAGGTGAGGAGTGTTTTATTGTTGTTGTAACTATAACAGTGAGTGCTGGACTATGGGGCCATTCTTGGGGGGAGGGGGAGCTGTGCTGTATACTACATGTCTGTGCTATATACTACATGGCTGTTCTATATACTACGTGGGCTGTGTTATATACTACGTGGGCTGTTATATGCTACGTGGGCTGTGCTATATACTACATGGCTGTTCTATATACTACATGGGCCGTGTTATATACTATGTGGCTGTGCTATATACTATATGGGCTGTTATATGTTATGTGGGCTGTGCTATATACTACATGGCTGTTCTATATACTACGTGGGCCATGTTATATACTACGTGGGCTGTTATATGCTACGTGGGCTGTGCTATATACTACATGGCTGTTCTATATACTACGTGGCCTGTGTTATATAATATATGGCTGTGCTATATACTATATGGGCTGTTATATGCTACGTGGGCTGTGCTATATACTACGTGGCTGTATTATATGCTACATGGCTGTGTTATATACTATGTGGCTGTGTTATATGCTACGTGGGCTGTTATATATTACATGGCTCTGCCATATAGTGCTCTGCACCGTTCATTATTGCCCCATAGCTGTGCCATATAGTGCTCTGCACCGTTCATTATGGTCCCATAGATGTGCCATAGAAAGCTCTGCCATATAGTGCTCCCCACCATTCATTATGGTCCCATAGATGTGCCATAGAAAGCTCTGCTATATAGTGCTCTGCACCGTTCATTATTGGCCCATAGCTGTGCCATATAGTGCTCTGCGCCGTTCATTATTGCCCCATAGCTGTGCCATATAGTGCTCTGCACCGTTCATTATTGCCCCATAGCTGCCATATAGTGCTCTGCGCCGTTCATTATTGCCCCATAGCTGCCATATAGTGCTCTGCGCCGTTCATTCCTGCCCCATAGCTGTGCCATAGAAAGCTGTGCCATTGCTGCTGCTGCTGCAATAATAAAAAAAAAGCCATACTCACCTCTCTTGCTTGCAGCTCCCGGCGTCTCGTCCCGGCGTCTCTCCGCACTGACTGATCAGGCAGAGAGCGCCGCGCACACTATATGCGTCATCGCGCCCTCTGACCTGAACAGTCAGTGCAAGAGGACGCGAAGACAGAGCGGCGCCCGGCGTGTGGAACGCGTACAGGTGAATATTACATACTTACCTGCTCCCGGCGTCCCGCTCCCTCTGCCTGTCACACCGTCTTCGGTGCCGCAGCCTCTTCCTCTATCAGCGGTCACCGGCACCGCTGATTAGAGAAATGAATATGCGGCTCCACCCCTATGGGAGGTGGAGCCGCATATTCATTTCTCTAATGAGCGGTCCCACGTGACCGCTGAAGAGGGGAAGAGCTGCAGCACCTGGAGACAATGTGACAGGCAGGGGGAGCGTCCGGATCGCCGGGACTAGGTGAGTATGCCTCAGCGCCCTCTCCCCCTCACCCGCCGACCCTGCCGCCCACCGTGACTCGAGTATAAACCGAGAGGGGCAATTTCAGCCCAAAATTTTGGGCTGTAAATCTCGGCTTATACTCGAGTATATACGGTACTTTTATTTTGTATTGCAATCACATCTATATCTGTTAGTGCAATGCACTCCCACGACTTAAAACGCTTCTGTGCACATCCTGGAGGACATATAGCGACCCTCGCATATAACACTGCCTCACTATATATATATATATACTAGATGGTGGCCTAACGCATCGGGTATTCTAGAATATGCATGTCCACGTAGTATATTGCCCAGCCACGTAGTATATTGCCCAGCCACTTAGTATACAGCACAGCCACGTAGTATATTGCCCAGCCACGTAGTATATTGCACAGCCACGTAGTATATTGCCCAGCCACGTAGTATACAGCACAGCCACGTAGTATATTGCCCAGGCACGTAGTATATTGCCCAGCCACGTAGTATATTGCCCGGCCACGTAGTATATTGCCCAGTCACGTAGTATATTGCCCAGCCACAAAGTATACAGCAGAGCCACGTAGTATGGTATATTGCCCAGCCATGTAGTATATTGCCCAGCCACGTAGTATATTGCCCAGCGACAGAGTATATTGTCCAGTCACAAAGTATATTGCCCAGCCACGTAGTATATAGCAGAGCCACGTAGTATATTGCCCAGCACAGAGCCACCGAGTATATTGCCCAGCACAGAGCTACGTAGTATATTGCCCAGCACAGAGCCACGTAGTATAGAGACTTTAAAAAAAAATAAACATATACTCACCTATAGCCCGTTGAAGTCGTGCTATACTTACCATCCGCCGCCTTTCCCGCTCCTCGCCATGCTCCCTAAATCGCTCCATTGCAAGCGGCAGCTTGCGGTCCCAGGGCTGGTGTGAGCAGGACCTATGATGACGTCGCGGTCACATGACCGTGACGTCACGGCAGGTCCTTGTCACACACCAGCCCTGGGACGGGACAGGAAGCTGCCGCTTGCAATGGAGCGATTCAGGGAGTGTGGCGAGGAGCGGGAAAGGCGGCGGAGGGTGAGTATAGCAGGTTTTGTTTTTTTTAATTATTTTTAACATGATATATTTTTACTATTGATGCTGCCTAAGCAGCATCAATAGTAAAAAGTTGGGGACACACAGGGTTAATAGCAGCGGTAACGGAGTGCGTTACACCACGGGCCGTTACCGCTGTCATTAACCCTGTGTGAGCGGTGAGTGGAGGGGATTACGGAGCGGGCGCCGGGCAGTGAGTGCAGGGGAGTAGGGGAGTGACTAATCGGACTGTGGCCGTCGCTGATTGGTCGAGGCAGCCATGACAGGCAGCTGCCGAGACCAATCAGCGAACAAATAACCGTGACAGAAGGACAGACAGACAGACGGAAGTACCCCTTAGACAATTATGTATATATATATATAAATATATATATATATATATATATATATATATACTAGCTGAAGAGCCCGGCGTTGCCTGGGCATAGTAAATATCTGTGGTTAGTTATAGCACCTCACTTCTCTTATTTTCCCATCACGCCTCTCATTTTCCCAATCACATCTTTCATTTTCCCCCTCACATCTCTCATTTTCTCCCTCACACCTCTCATTTTCTCCCTCACTCCTCTCATTCCCCCCCTAACACTTGTCATTTCGACCTCACATCTGTCATTTTCCGATCACTCCACTATTTTCCCTCACTCCTCTCATTTTGCACTCACATCTTTTCATTTTCACCTCACACCTCTCATTTTCACTTCAGTATATACATGTTTGTCATCTCCCTTATATATAGTATACACCTGTATGTCATCTCCTGTATATAGTATATACCTGTATGTCATCTCCCCTGTATATAGTATATACCTGCTGTGTGTCATCTCCCCTGTATATAGTATATACCTGTATGTCATCTCCTCCTATATATAGTATATACCTGTATGTCATCTCCTTCTATATATAGTATATACCTGTATGTCATCTCCTCCTGTATATAGTATATACCTGTAAGTCATCTCCCCTGTATATAGTATATACCTGCTGTGTGTCATCTCCCCTGTATATAGTATATACCTGTATGTCATCTCCTCCTATATATAGTATATACCTGTATGTCATCTCCTTCTATATATAGTATATACCTGTATGTCATCTCCTCCTGTATATAGTATGTACCTGTATGTCATCTCCTCCTCTATATAGTATATACCTGTGTGTCATCTCCCCTGTATATAGTATATACCTGTATGTCATCTCCTCCTGTATTAGACCTCGTTCACACGTTATTTGCTCAGTATTTTTACCTCAGTATTTGTAAGCTAAATTGGCAGCCTGATAAATCCCCAGCCAACAGGAAGCCCTCCCCCTGGCAGTATATATTAGCTCACACATACACATAATAGACAGGTCATGTGACTGACAGCTGCCGTATTTCCTATATGGTACATTTGTTGCTCTTGTAGTTTGTCTGCTTATTAATCTGATTTTTATTTTTGAAGGATAATACCAGACTTGTGTGTGTTTTAGGGCGAGTTTAGTTTGTCAAGTTGTGTGTGTTGAGTTGCGTGTGGCGACATGCATGTAGCGACTTTTGTGAGATGAGTTTTGTGTGGCAACATGCGTGTAGCAACTTTTTGTGTGTCGAGTTGCATGTGACAGGTTAGTGTAGCAAGTTGTGTGCAGCAAGTTTTGCGCATGGCGAATTTTGCACGTGGCGAGTTTTATGTGTGGTGCCTTTTGAGTATGTGCAAGTTTTGTGTGAGGCAACTTTTGCATGCGTTGCAACTTTTGTGCATGTGGCAATTTTTCCGCGTGTGCAAGTTTTGCATGTGGCGAGTTTTCCATGAGGTGAGTTTTGCACTTGTGGCGAGTTTTGCGTGAGCCTAGTTTTTGCATGTGGCGAGTTTTGCGCGTGGCGAGTTTTGAGTGGCGACTTTTGTGTTTCGACTTTTATGTGGCGAGGTTGGTGTATGTGTGGTGAAATGTGTGCTGAGGGTAATATGTGTTCAAGCACGTGGTAGTGTGTGGCGCATTTTGTGTGTGTTCATATCCCCGTGTGTGGTGAGTATCCCATGTCGGGGTCCCACCTTAGCAACTGTACGGTATATACTCTTTGGCGCCATCGCTCTCATTCTTTAATTCCCCCTTCTTCACATCTGGCAGCTATCAATTTGCCTCCAACACTATTCCGTTCACTTTTCCCCATTATGTAGATAGGGGCAAAATTGTTTGGTGAATTGGAAAGCGCGGGCTTAAAATTTCACCTCACAACATAGCCTATGACGCTCTCGGGGTCCAGACGTGTGACTGTGCAAAATTTTGTGGCTGTAGCTGCGACGCCTCCAACACTTTTCCTTTCACTTTTTTCCCCATTATGTAGATAGGGGCAAAATTGTTTGAATTGGAACGCGCGGGGTTAAAATTTCGCCTCACAACATAGCCTATGACGCTCTCGGGGTCCAGACGTGTGACTGTGCAAAATTTTGTTTCAAAAACCTCACCGGCACATCCAAACATAGACTCAGTGTGAACAGGTGCTGAACCTTGAGTCGCCAACTCATATATAGTTAAGTAAATAAGGCAGCACACTGTAGCGCTGAAACATGCAAATATGAAACACGAAAATTGAACTGCATTACTGCACTAGAAATATGAAAAATGAGAGCGTTTAGCGCATAAAAATGGCCAATTTTATGTGTACCTGGTAGCCCCTTTACGGCATCTCTCTTATACCAGGTCCTACACTTGCCTTACCTCGCTGAGAATAAATGTCTCCATCTGAATGGGTGCATGTGAAACCTCTTCCTAGACTAAAATTCTCTCTCTCTGTGGAGGGGTATTGGAACCGGCTGTAATTAAAACACCTGTGGCTAGGAGACGGAGTGCACGATCAGAAGGCTAGAGAATACATTTCAAAAACCTGACCGGCACATCCAAACATAGACTCAGTGTGAACAGGTGCTGAACCTAGAGTCGCCAACTCGTATATAGTTAAGTAAATAAGGCAGCACACTGTAGCGCTGAAACATGCAAATATGAAACACGAAAATTGAACTGCATTACTGCACTAGAAATATGAAAAATGAGAGCATTTAGGGCATAAAAATGGTCAATTTTATGTGTACCTGGTAGCCCCTTTACGGCATCTCTCTTATACCAGGTCCTACACTTGCCTTACCTCGCTGAGAATAAATGTCTCCATCTGAATGGGTGCATGTGAAACCTCTTCCTAGACTAAAATTCTTTCTCTCTGTGGAGGGGTATTAGACCTGCTGTAATTAAAACACCTGTGGCTAGGAGACGGAGTGCACGATCAGAAGGCTAGAGAATACATTTCAAAAACCTGACCGGCACATCCAAACATAGACTCAGTGTGAACAGGTGCTGAACCTAGAGTCGCCAACTCGTATATAGTTAAGTAAATAAGGCAGCACACTGTAGCGCTGAAACATGCAAATATGAAACACGAAAATTGAACTGCATTACTGCACTAGAAATATGAAAAATGAGAGCGTTTAGCGCATAAAAATGGCCAATTTTATGTGTACCTGGTAGCCCCTTTACGGCATCTCTCTTATACCAGGTCCTACACTTGCCTTACCTCGCTGAGATTAAATGTCTCCATCTGAATGGGTGCATGTGAAACCTCTTCCTAGACTAAATTCTCTCTCTCTGTGGAGGGGTATTGGACCTGCTGTAATTAAAACACCTGTGGCTAGGAGGCGGAGTGCACGATCAGAAGGCTAGAGAATACATTTCAAAAACCTGACCGGCACATCCAAACATAGACTCAGTGTGAACAGGTGCTGAACCTAGAGTCGCCAACTCGTATATAGCTAAGTAAATAAGGCAGCACACTGTAGCGCTGAAACATGCAAATATGAAACACGAAAATTGAACTGCATTACTGCACTAGAAATATGAAAAATGAGAGCGTTTAGCGCATAAAAATGGCCAATTTTATGTGTACCTGGTAGCCCCTTTACGGCATCTCTCTTATACCAGGTCCTACACTTGCCTTACCTCGCTGAGAATAAATGTCTCCATCTGAATGGGTGCATGTGAAACCTCTTCCTAGACTAAAATTCTCTCTCTCTGTGGAGGGGTATTGGACCTGCTGTAATTAAAACACCTGTGGCTAGGAGGCGGAGTGCACGATCAGAAGGCTAGAGAATACATTTCAAAAACCTGACCGGCACATCCAAACATAGACTCAGTGTGAACAGGTGCTGAACCTAGAGTCGCCAACTCGTATATAGTTAAGTAAATAAGGCAGCACACTGTAGCGCTGAAACATGCAAATATGAAACACGAAAATTGAACTGCATTACTGCACTAGAAATATGAAAAATGAGAGCGTTTAGCGCATAAAAATGGCAAATTTTATGTGTACCTGGTAGCCCCTTTACGGCATCTCTCTTATACCAGGTCCTACACTTGCCTTACCTGGCTGAGAATAAATGTCTCCATCTGAATGGGTGCATGTGAAACCTCTTCCTAGACTAAAATTCTCTCTCTCTCTGGAGGGGTATTGGACCTGCTGTAATTAAAACACCTGTGGCTAGGAGGCGGAGTGCACGATCAGAAGGCTACAGAATACATTTCAAAAACCTGACCGGCACATCCAAACATAGACTCAGTGTGAACAGGTGCTGAACCTAGAGTCGCCAACTCGTATATAGTTAAGTAAATAAGGCAGCACACTGTAGCGCTGAAACATGCAAATGGTACACATAAAATTGGCCATTTTTATGCGCTAAGCGCTCTCATTTTTCATATTTCTAGTGCAGTAATGCAGTTCAATTTTCGTGTTTCATATTTGTATGTTTCAGCGCTACAGTGTGCTGCCTTATTTACTTAACTATATACGAGTTGGCGACTCCAGGTTCAGCACCTGTTCACACTGAGTCTATGTTTGGATGTGCCGGTCAGGTTTTTGAAATGTATTCTCTAGCCTTCTGATCGTGCACTCCGCCTCCTAGCCACAGGTGTTTTAATTACAGCAGGTCCAATACCTCTTCACAGAGAGAGAGAATTTTAGTCTAGGAAGAGGTTTCACATGCACCCATTCAGATGGAGACATTTATTCTCAGCCAGGTAAGGCAAGTGTAGGACCTGGTATAAGAGAGATGCCGTAAAGGGGCTACCAGGTACACATAAAATTGGCCATTTTTATGCGCTAAACGCTCTCATTTTTCATATTTCTAGTGCAGTAATGCAGTTCAATTTTCGTGTTTCATATTTGCATGTTTCAGCGCTACAGTGTGCTGCCTTATTTACTTAACTATATACGAGTTGGCGACTCTAGGTTCAGCACCTGTTCACACTGAGTCTATGTTTGGATGTGCCGGTCAGGTTTTTGAAATGTATTCTCTAGCCTTCTGATCGTGCACTCCGCCTCCTAGCCACAGGTGTTTTAATTACAGCAGGTCCAATACCCCTCCACAGAGAGAGAGAATTTTAGTCTAGGAAGAGGTTTCACATGCACCCATTCAGATGGAGACATTTATTCTCAGCGAGGTAAGGCAAGTGTAGGACCTGGTATAAGAGAGATGCCGTAAAGGGGCCACCAGGTACACATAAAATTGGCCATTTTTATGCGCTAAACGCTCTCATTTTTCATATTTCTAGTGCAGTAATGCAGTTCAATTTTCGTGTTTCATATTTGCATGTTTCAGCGCTACAGTGTGCTGCCTTATTTACTTAACTATATACGAGTTGGCGACTCTATATATATATAAACCTGTAAAGGTAATGTCCAAACCTCCAAAGTACAAAATCAGAAAAATACAGACAGCACTCCAAAAATCAAAATGAAAAACCGTGGCTTTACTGATCCACTAGCAGCAATGTTTTGGCAGATTTCTCTGCCTTTCTCAAGCTTGATCAGTAAAGCCATGCTTTTTCATTTTGATTTTTGGAGTACTGTCTGTTTTTGTTCCGATATACACACACATAAATAAATATATATATATATATATATATATATATATATATATACGGCTCTAGCAAAAACTAAGAGACCACCACATCAAAACCCTGTCATGGGCAGCCCAATCTTCAGACCTGAACCCCATTAAATACCACTGAAATGTGATCAATAAGATGATGGATAATCACAAGCCATCAAACAAAGAAGAACTGTTTAAAATTTTGCGCCAGAAGCAGTGTAAAAGACTAGTGGAAAGCATGCCAAGACGTATGAAGCTGTGATTAAAAATCATGGTTATTCCGCAAAATATTGATTTCTGAACTCTTCCTGAGTTAAAACATAGTAACATAGTAACATAGTTAGTAAGGCCGAAAAAAGACATTTGTCCATCCAGTTCAGCCTATATTCCATCATAATAAATCCCCAGATCTACGTCCTTCTACAGAACCTAATTGTATGATACAATATTGTTCTGCTCCAGGAAGACATCCAGGCCTCTCTTGAACCCCTCGACTGAGTTCGCCATCACCACCTCCTCAGGCAAGCAATTCCAGATTCTCACTGCCCTAACAGTAAAGAATCCTCTTCTATGTTGGTGGAAAAACCTTCTCTCCTCCAGACGCAAAGAATGCCCCCTTGTGCCCGTCACCTTCCTTGGTATAAACAGATCCTCAGCGAGATATTTGTATTGTCCCCTTATATACTTATACATGGTTATTAGATCGCCCCTCAGTCATCTTTTTTCTAGACTAAATAATCCTAATTTCGCTAATCTATCTGGGTATTGTAGTTCTCCCATCCCCTTTATTAATTTTGTTGCCCTCCTTTGTACTCTCTCTAGTTCCATTATATCCTTCCTGAGCACCGGTGCCCAAAACTGGACACAGTACTCCATGTGCGGTCTAACTAGGGATTTGTACAGAGGCAGTATAATGCTCTCATCATGTGTATCCAGACCTCTTTTAATGCACCCCATGATCCTGTTTGCCTTGGCAGCTGCTGCCTGGCACTGGCTGCTCCAGGTAAGTTTATCATTAACTAGGATCCCCAAGTCCTTCTCCCTGTCAGATTTACCCAGTGGTTTCCCGTTCAGTGTGTAATGGTGATATTGATTCCTTCTTCCCATGTGTATAACCTTACATTTATCATTGTTAAACCTCATCTGCCACCTTTCAGCCCAAGTTTCCAACTTATCCAGATCCATCTGTAGCAGAATACTATCTTCTCTTGTATTAACTGCTTTACATAGTTTTGTATCATCTGCAAATATCGATATTTTACTGTGTAAACCTTCTACCAGATCATTAATGAATATGTTGAAGAGAACAGGTCCCAATACTGACCCCTGCGATACCCCACTGGTCACAGCGACCCAGTTAGAGACTATACCATTTATAACCACCCTCTGCTTTCTATCACTAAGCCAGTTACTAACCCATTTACACACATTTTCCCCCAGACCAAGCATTCTCATTTTGTGTACCAACCTCTTGTGCGGCACGGTATCAAACGCTTTGGAAAAATCGAGATATACCACGTCCAATGACTCACCGTGGTCCAGCCTATAGCTTACCTCTTCATAAAAACTGATTAGATTGGTTTGACAGGAGAGATTTCTCATAAACCCATGCTGATATGGAGTTAAACAGTTATTCTCATTGAGATAATCCAGAATAACATCCCTCAGAAACCCTTCAAATATTTTACCAACAATAGAGGTTAGACTTACTGGCCTATAATTTCCAGGTTCACTTTTAGAGCCCTTTTTGAATATTGGCACCACATTTGCTATGCGCCAGTCCTGCGGAACAGACCCCGTCGCTATAGAGTCCCTAAAAATAAGAAATAATGGTTTATCTATTACATTACTTAGTTCTCTTAGTACTCGTGGGTGTATGCCATCCGGACCTGGAGATTTATCTATTTTAATCTTATTTAGCCGGTTTCGCACCTCTTCTTGGGTTAGATTGGTGACCCTTAATATAGGGTTTTCATTGTTTCTTGGGATTTCACCTAGCATTTCATTTTCCACCGTGAATACCGTGGAGAAGGTGTTTAATATGTTAGCTTTTTCCTCGTCATCTACAACCATTACAAACATTAGTATTGTTGTTTCTAAATGATTATGAACTTGTTTTAGTTGCAATATTTGAGGTCTAAAAGCACTGGAGTTTTTTTTACCATTTTTCTTTGTCAGAAAAAAAAATACAAAGTCCATTGCTTGGAAATTCGGAGAGATGTTGTCAGAAGTTTATAGAATAAAAGAACAATTTACATTTCACTCAAAAATATACCTATAAAAGGAAAAATCAAACTGAACATTTTGCAATTGTCTCTTAATTTTTGCCAGAGCTGTATATATATATATACATATATATATATATATATATATATATATATATATACATACCTCCCAACCATCCCGGATCCAGCGGGACTGTCCTGATTTTGACAGTCAGCCCCGCGATCCCGGGCGGGACATTAATTGTCCCGCACTGGTTGGGAGGTATGTGATATTACCCGGTCAGCTGAGAGCTCCGAGTCCCTGCACCCGGCCTGCACAGCAGCAAACCACATGATGGCTGCTCTGTGCGCACAGGACCTGTGATGAGGTCACAGGATGGGAGGAGTCGGGTCACATGATCGGGAGGACATCCTTGTACAGGACTCTGCTGGTTGCCATGGGCGCCGGAGGAGGGTAAGGCAGCGTATGTGTGAGGTCAGGAGGTGTTTACAGTGTGGATGTAGCAGAGCCGTGTGTGTACGAGGTGTATGGATCAGAGCAGCGTGTGAAAGGTGTATGGAGCGGAATTGTGTGTGTACGATGTGTACGGAGCGCAGCCGCGTGTGTACGAGGTGTACGGAGCCGTGTGCATGAGGTGTACGGAGCGCAGCCGCGTGTGTACGGAGCGGAGCAGCATGTGAAAGGTGTACGGAGCGGAGTCGTGTGTAAGAGGTGTACGGAGCACAGCCGCGTGTGTACGAGGTGTACGGAGCGGAGCAGCATGTGAAAGGTGTACGGAGCGGAGTCGTGTGTATGACGTGTACGGAGCACAGCCGCGTGTGTACGAGGTGTACGGAGCAGAGCAGCATGTGAAAGGTGTACGGAGCGGAGTCGTGTGTATGACGTGTACGGAGCACAGCCGCGTGTGTACGAGGTGTACGGAGCAGAGCAGCATGTGAAAGGTGTACGGAGCGGAGTCGTGTGTATGAGGTGTACGGAGCACAGCCGCGTGTGTACGAGGTGTACGGAGCGGAGCAGCATGTGAAAGGTGTACGGAGCCGTGTGTACGAGGTGTATGGAGCAGAGCAGCATATGAAAGGTGTACGGAGCGGAGTCGTGTGTAAGAGGTGTACGGAGCCGTGTGTACGAGGTGTACAGAGCACAGCCGCGTGTGTACAAGGTGTACGGAGCACAGCCGCGTGTGTACGAGGTGTACGGAGCGCAGCCGCGTGTGTACGAGGTGTACGGAGCGGAGCCGTGTGTGTGCGAGGTGTACGGAGCGGAGCCACGTGTGTACGATGTGTACGGAGCACAGCCGTGTGTGTACGAGGTGTACGGAGCGGAGCCATGTGTACGAGGTGTATGGAGCACAGCCACGTGTGTACGAGGTGTACAGAGCAGAGCCACGTGTGCAGAGCAGAGCCATGCATGTACAAGGTATACAGAGCGGAGCAGCGTGTGCAATGTGTATAAAGCGGAGCCGTGTGTGTACGAGGTGTACGGAGTAGTGCCGTGTGTGTACGAGATGTATGGAGAGGAGCCGTATGTGTATGAGGTGTAAGCAGCGGAGCCGTGTGTGTGCAAGGTATACGGAGCGGAGCAGCGTGTGCAATGTGTATGGAGCGGAGCGGTGTGTGTACGAGGTGTACGGAGTAGTGCCGTGTGTACGAGATGTATGGAGAGGAGCCGTGTGTGTATGAGGTGTATGGAGCGGAGCTGAATGTGTACGAGGTGTACAGAGCGGAGCCATGTGTGTATGAGATGTATGGAGTGGAACCGTGTGTACGGAGCGGAGCCGTGTGTGCAAAGTTTACAGAGCGCAGCCGCGTGTGTTAGGAGTAGCTATGTGTGGCCATTATACGGTACGAAGTATCATGTGCTGCCAATATACAATAAGGAGCATCATGTGCGGTCATTATACAGTATGGAGCATCATGTGTGGCTATTATATATTATGGAGCATCATGTGCAGTCATTATACAGTATGGAGCATCATGTGTGGTCATTATACAGTATGGAGCATCATGTGCGGCCATTATACAGTATGGAGCATCATGTGCGGTCATTATACAGTATGGAGCATCATGTGCGGTCATTATACAGTATGGAGCATCATGTGCAGTCATTATACAGTATGGAGCATCATGTGTGGTCATTATACAGTATGGAGCATCATGTGCGGCCATTATACAGTATGGAGCATCATGTGTGGTCATTATACAGTATGGAGCATCATGTGCGGTCATTATACAGTATGGAGCATCATGTGCGGTCATTATACAGTATGGAGCATCATGTGCAGTCATTATACAGTATGGAGCATCATGTGCGGCCATTATACAGTATGGAGCATCATGTGCAGTCATTATACAGTATGGAGCATCATGTGTGGCTATTATATATTATGGAGCATCATGTGCAGTCATTATACAGTATGGAGCATCATGTGGAGCCATTATACAGTATGGAGCATCATGTGCGGCCATTATACAGTATGGAGCATCATGTGTGGCTATTATATATTATGGAGCATCATGTGCAGTCATTATACAGTATGGAGCATCATGTGGAGCCATTATACAGTATGGAGCATCATGTGCGGCCATTATACAGTATGGAGAATCATGTGTGGCTATTATATATTATGGAGCATCATGTGCAGTCATTATACAGTATGGAGCATCATGTGCGGCCATTATACAGTATGGAGCATCATGTGCGGCTATTATACAGTATGGAGCATCATGTGTGGCCATTATACAGTATGGAGCATCATCTGCGGTCATTATACAGTATGGAGCATCATGTGCGGTCATTATACAGTATGGAGCATCATGTGCGGTCATTATACAGTATGGAGCATCATGTGCGGTCATTATACAGTATGGAGCATCATGTGCAGTCATTATACAGTATGGAGCATCATGTGCGGCCATTATACAGTATGGAGCATCATGTGCAGTCATTATACAGTATGGAGCATCATGTGTGGCTATTATATATTATGGAGCATCATGTGCAGTCATTATACAGTATGGAGCATCATGTGGAGCCATTATACAGTATGGAGCATCATGTGCGGCCATTATACAGTATGTAACATAGTAACATAGTAACATAGTTAGTAAGGCCGAAAAAAGACATTTGTCCATCCAGTTCAGCCTATATTCCATCATAATAAATACCCAGATCTACGTCCTTCTACAGAACCTAATAATTGTATGTACCGTATGGAGCATCATGTGTTGTCATTATACAGTATTGAGCATCATAGGCGGTCATTATACAGTATTGAGCATCATGTGTGGCCATTATACAGTACGGAGCATCATGTGCGGCCATTATACAGTATGGAGCACTGTGTGGCCATTATACAGTATGGAGCATCATATGCGGTCATTATACAGTATTGAGCATCATGTGTGGCCATTATACAGTATGGAGCATCATGTGCGGCCATTATACAGTATGGAGCACTGTGTGGCCATTATACAGTATGGAGCACTGTGTGGCCATATTTTTTTGTTTATAATCATTCTTTATGAACAGTGTGATCAGCAGTGCTAAATGGGTGTGGTTGGGACGTGAATATGGGTGTGGCTAGTGAATGGGTGTGGCCAGAGGCGTGGCCTAAAATTTGCCGCCGTGCGCGTTGCGCGCCGCAAACTTTATCCCTCTTCCCCAGCTTCAAAAGTTGGGAGGTATGTATATATATATATATATATATATATATATATATATATATATATATATATATATAATTGTTCTTAAATAAAAAGAGAGGGCGTTATCTTTAACTTTAGGCCTTATAGAGAGTATTTCATCTTCAAATAGCTTAACTGTTCACAATAACAGTAATTTTTACCAGGGGTGACCAAACTTGCCACCTATATGCCACTGTATGCCTAAATCTAGGCCTGAGCTTTCGGACGCCATATTTACTGTACTGTATATTGAAGATATATTGTATCATATTTGCTACTGACTGTAACAAGTTTAAATAATATAGCAGGCCTAAATAAAGAAAGAAAAACAATTTGACTTGAATGTATGTCCATTTTTTTTTCTTTTCTTATTTCCCTTTATACAAGACAAGTTGTTTTCTATTTATCTTCAACTTTCACCTAGAAATGCAATAATTAAGACTTACACTAGGGGGAGACAAACATCACCATTCAAACTGAAACTACAAGGTGTCAACTGTTAGCAGTTGTTCAACTACAGTGGCTGCAAAGTATGCAATTATGTCTAATCATTAACAACTCTAATATTTGTAGGTAAAGGGCAGTTTTATTATTATTTCGCTATTATAAGATGCAACGCATTGTGCAGCTGTTTCAAGACATCTTTGACTATGTTAGGTGATGTACGCAAACGTAGGTAAGCGTATTAGAGGAATAAAATGCAACTTTTAATGATGCATTAAAACAGTTTAAATATACAAATGTTTCATGTAAAATACCTGAGCAGCCCATAACTAAGCTGGGCATCAAGGTAAAAAGGTCATCAAGAACTCTACAGACTTATTTAAACAATCACTATTAGCGACTTCAGCAGATACGCCAAATACGTAACCAAACAGATGATCCCTTAAAATCTAAAGTATAAGTTATTAAGTTGCACTATATTGTAAGTGTTGGTAGTAAGAAGATATAATATAGGTCAAGGGTTAAATAATACCAAAAAATTGACTATTATACTCTCGCACTCCTATATATTTATAATATTTTGGTGCAAGAGTGCTACTAAGAAATCCAAGAATAAACCTAATAGTGAGCCATAGAGTATATGTAATGGGAACCCAACTGTACAGTAAATCAGTCTAAGTCATCTTTTATTGTAGGTTATACAAAAAAAGGTTGCAATCTATCGTGCCAAAGCATGTTGAATATGAAATACATGAAATATGAATAGCAAAATGGCTTTTTGAACATTAGGAAAAATATTTATGAGACGCTTTGCACAGAATTTGGCCAAATAGTGTGAGCCCATCAACCATCATCAAGGTGGTCTCATTAATCTGATGGGTCCCAGGTATAGGTGGAAGGGGCAGGGCAGCACGGTGTCTCAGTGGTTAGGGGTCCTGTTTTCAAATGCCCCCAAGGACAATATCTGCAAGAAGTTTCTATGTTTTCCCCGTGTTTGCCTGGGTTTCCTTTGGGTACTCTGGTTTCCTCCCATACTCCAAAGACATACTGATTGGAAATTGGATTGTGGGCCCGAATGGGCACAGTGCCAATATAGTAAATAATGTCTATATAGCATTGTGTGAATAATGGTGCTATATAACTGAGTAAAATATATGTATATATCTACTATATAATTGTCTAAGGGTCACTTCCGTCTGTCTGTCCTTCTGTCCTTCTGTCACGGTTGTTCATTCGCTGATTGGTCTCGCCAGCTGCCTGTCATGGCTGCTGCGACCAATCAGCGACGGGCACAGTCCGGAAGAAAATGGCCGCTCCTTACTCCCCGCAGTCAGTGCCTGCCGCCCGCATACTCCCCTCCGGTCACCGCTAACACAGGGTTAATTCCGGCAGTAACGGACCGCGTTATGCCACGGTTAACGTCGCTATTAACCCTGTGTGTCCCCAACCTTTTACTATTGATGCTGCCTATGCGGCATCAGTAGTAAAAAAGTAATGTTAAAAATAATTAAAAAAACCAAAAAACCTGCTCCCGCCGGCCGCCATCTTCCACTGCAGTTTCCGGTGGCAAAGATGGTATGGCAGAAGGACCTGCCATGACGTCACAGTCATGTGACCGTGACGTCATCACAGGCCCTGCGCGCCTGCACGACAAGGACCTGCCATAACATCACGGTCATGTGACTGCGACGTCATCACAGGTCCTGCGCTGTGATACCAACCTTGGGACTGCAAGCTGCTGTGGACTAAAACGGGCCTTCGGAAAGGTGAGTATATGTTTATTTTTTATTTTTTCACCTGTGACAAACCTGGCTGGGCAATATACTACATAGCTGGGCAATATACTACGTGACTGGCCAATATACTACGTGGCTCTGTGCTGTATACTACGTCACTCGGCAATATACTATGTCACTGGGCAAAATACTATGTTACTGGCCAATATACTACGTGGCTCTGTGCTGTATACTATGTCGCTGTGCGATATACTACATCACTTGGCAATATACTACGTAACTGGGCAATATACTACGTAACTGGGCAGTATACTACGTAACTGGGCAATATACTACGTAACTGGGCAATATACTATGTGGCTGGACAATATACTACGTGACTGGGCAATATACTACGTAACTGGGCAATATACTACGTGGCTGCGCAATATACTACGTGACTGGGCAATATACTACGTAACTGGCCAATATACTACGTGGCTGCGCAATATAATAAGTCACTAGGCAATATACTACGTAACTGGGCAATATACTACGTGGCTGGGCAATATACTACGTGACTGGGCAATATACTACATAACTGGCCAATATACTACGTGGTTGCGCAATATACTACGTCACTGGGCAATATACTACGTGGCTGGGCAATATACTATGTGGCTGGGCAATATACTACGTCACTGGGCAATATACTACGTAACTCAGCAATATACTACATATCTGGGCAATATACTGCGTGGCTGGACAATATACTACGTGGCTGGACAATATACTATGTGACTGGGCAATATACTACGTGGCTGGGAAATATACTATGTAGCTGTGCAATATACTACATGGCTGGGCAATATACTACATGGCTGGGCAATATACTACGTGGTTGGGCAATATACTACGTGGCTGTGCAATATACTATGTCACTGGGGAATATACTATGTGGCTGGGCAATATACTATGTGGCTGGGCAATATACTACGTGGCTGGGTAATATACTACGTGGGCTGTGCAATATACTATGTGACTGGGCAATATACTACGTGGCTGGGCAATATACTACGTGGCTGGCCAATATATTATGTTACTGGGCTAAATACTACGTGGCTGGCCAATATACTACATCACTGGGCAATATACAACGTGGCTGGGCAATATACTACGTGGCTGGCCAATATACTACATCAGTGGGCAATATACTACGTGGCTGGATAATATACTGCGTGACTGGGCAATATACTACGTGGCTGGGTAATATACTACGTGGGCTGTGCAATATACTACGTGACTGGGCAACATACTACGTGGCTGGACAATATACTATGTGACTGGGCAATATACTACGTGGCTGGGCAATATACTATGTGGCTGTGCAATATACTACGTGGCTGGGCAATATACTACATGGCTGTGCAATATACTACGTGGCTGGGCAATATACTACGTGGCTGGGCAATATACTATGTGGTTGGGCAATATACTACATGGCTGTGCAATATACTACGCCAATGAGCAATATACTACGTGGCTGGGCAATATACTACGTGGCTGTGCAATATACTACGTGGCTGGGCAATATACTACGTGGCTGGGCAATATACTATGTGGTTGGGCAATATACTACATGGCTGTGCAATATACTATGTCAATGAGCAATATACTTCGTGGCTGGGCAATATACTACGTGGTTGGGCAATATACTACGTGGTTGGGCAATATACTACGTGGCTGTGCAATATACTATGTCACGGGGAATATACTATGTGGCTGGGCAATATACTACGTGGCTGGGCAATATACCATGTGGCTGGGTAATATACTACGTGGCTGTGCAATATACTACGTGACTGGGCAATATACTACGTGGCTGGGCAATATACTACGTGGCTGGCTAATATACTATGTCACTGGGCAATATACTGCATGGCTGGGCAATATACTACGTGGCTGGCCAATATACTATGTCACTGGGCAATATACTACGTGGCTGGACAATATACTACGTGACTGGGCAATATACTACGTGGCTGTGCAATATACTAAGTGGCTGGGCAATATACTACGTGGCTGGGCAATATACTATGTGGTTGGGCAATATACTACATGGCTGTGCAATATACTACGTCAATGAGCATAATACTACGTGGCTGGGCAATATACTACGTGGTTGCGCAATATACTATAGTAAAGTGCATAGTGGCTAATATACTATGTCACTGGGCAATATACTACATGGCTGGGCAATATACTACGTGGCTGGCCAATATACTATGTCACTGGGCAATATACTACGTGGCTGGACAATATACTACGTGACTGGGCAATATACTACGTGGCTGTGCAATATACTAAGTGGCTGGGCAATATACTACGTGGCTGGGCAATATACTATGTGGTTGGGCAATATACTACATGGCTGTGCAATATACTACGTCAATGAGCAATATACTACATGGCTGGGCAATATACTACGTGTTTGGGCAATATACTACGTGGCTGTGCAATATACTATGTCACTGGGGAATATACTTTGTGGCTGGGCAATATACTACGTGGCTGGGCAATATACTACGTGGCTGGGTAATATACTACGTGGGCTGTGCAATATACTACGTGACTGGCCAATATACTATGTCACTGGGCAATATACTACATGGCTGGGCAATATACTACGTGGCTGGCCAATATACTACGTCACTGGGCAATATACTACGTGACTGGACAATATACTACGTGGCTGTGCAATATACATGTACTACGTGGCTGGGCAATATACTACGTGGCTGGGCAATATACTATGTGGTTGGGCAATATACTACATGGCTGTGCAATATACTACGTCAATGAGCAATATACTACGTGGCTGGGCAATATACTACGTGGCTGTGCAATATACTACATGGCTGGGCAATATACTATGTGGCTGGGCAATATACTATGTGGTTGGGCAATATACTACATGGCTGTGCAATATACTATGTCAATGAGCAATATACTACGTGGCTGGGCAATATACTACGTGGCTGTGCAATATACTATGTCACTGGGGAATATACTATGTGGCTGGGCAATATACTACGTGGCTGGGCAATATACTAAGTGGCTGGGTAATATACTACGTGGCTGTGCAATATACTACGTGACTGGGCAATATACTACGTGGCTGGGCAATATACTACGTGGCTGGCCAATATACTATGTCACTGGGCAATATACTACATGGCTGGGCAATATACTACGTGGCTGGCCAATATACTACGTCACTGGGCAATATACTACGTGGCTGGATAATATACTATGTGACTGGGCAATATACTACGTGGCTGGGTAACATACTACGTGGGCTGTGCAATATACTACGTGACTGGGCAATATACTACGTGGCTGGACAATATACTATGTGACTGGGCAATATACTACGTGGCTGGGCAATATACTATGTGGCTGTGCAATATACTACGTGGCTGGGCAATATACTACATGGCTGTGCAATATACTACGTGGCTGGGCAATATACTACGTGGCTGGGCAATATACTATGTGGTTGGGCAATATACTACATGGCTGTGCAATATACTACGTCAATGAGCAATATACTACGTGGCTGGGCAATATACTACGTGGCTGTGCAATATACTATGTGGCTGGGCAATATACTACGTGGCTGGGCAATATACTATGTGGTTGGGCAATATACTACATGGCTGTGCAATATACTATGTCAATGAGCAATATACTTCGTGGCTGGGCAATATACTACGTGGTTGGGCAATATACTACGTGGTTGGGCAATATCCTACGTGGCTGTGCAATATACTATGTCACGGGGAATATACTATGTGGCTGGGCAGTATACTACGTGGCTGGGCAATATACTATGTGGCTGGGTAATATACTACGTGGCTGTGCAATATACTACGTGACTGGGCAATATACTACGTGGCTGGGCAATATACTACGTGGCTGGCTAATATACTATGTCACTGGGCAATATACTGCATGGCTGGGCAATATACTACGTGGCTGGCCAATATACTATGTCACTGGGCAATATACTACGTGGCTGGACAATATACTACGTGACTGGGCAATATACTACGTGGCTGTGCAATATACTAAGTGGCTGGGCAATATACTACGTGGCTGGGCAATATACTATGTGGTTGGGCAATATACTACATGGCTGTGCAATATACTACGTCAATGAGCAAATACTACGTGGCTGGGCAATATACTACGTGGTTGCGCAATATACTATAGTAAAGTGCATAGTGGCTAATATACTATGTCACTGGGCAATATACTACATGGCTGGGCAATATACTACGTGGCTGGCCAATATACTATGTCACTGGGCAATATACTACGTGGCTGGACAATATACTACGTGACTGGGCAATATACTACGTGGCTGTGCAATATTCTAAGTGGCTGGGCAATATACTACGTGGCTGGGCAATATACTATGTGGTTGGGCAATATACTACATGTCTGTGCAATATACTACGTCAATGAGCAATATATTACATGGCTGGGCAATATACTACGTGTTTGGGCAATATACTACGTGGCTGTGCAATATACTATGTCACTGGGGAATATACTTTGTGGCTGGGCAACATACTACGTGGCTGGGCAATATACTACGTGGCTGGGTAATATACTACTTGGGCTGTGCAATATACTACGTGACTGGCCAATATACTATGTCACTGGGCAATATACTACATGGCTGGGCAATATACTACGTGGCTGGCCAATATACTACGTCACTGGGCAATATACTACGTGACTGGACAATATACTACGTGGCTGTGCAATATACATGTACTACGTGGCTGGGCAATATACTACGTGGCTGGGCAATATACTATGTGGTTGGGCAATATACTACATGGCTGTGCAGTATACTACGTCAATGAGCAATATAATACGTGGCTGGGCAATATACTACGTGGCTGTGCAATATACTACGTGGCTGGGCAATATACTATGTGGCTGGGCAATATACTATGTGGTTGGGCAATATACTACATGGCTGTGCAATATACTATGTCAATGAGCAATATACTACGTGGCTGGACAATATACTACGTGGCTGTGCAATATACTATGTCACTGGGGAATATACTATGTGGCTGGGCAATATACTACGTGGCTGGGCAATATACTACGTGGCTGGGTAATATACTACGTGGCTGTGCAATATACTACGTGACTGGGCAATATACTACGTGGCTGGGCAATATACTACGTGGCTGGCCAATATACTATGTCACTGGGCAATATACTACATGGCTGGGCAATATACTACGTGGCTGGCCAATATACTATGTCACTGGGCAATATACTACGTGGCTGGACAATATACTATGTGACTGGGCAATATACTACGTGGCTGTGCAATATACTACGTGGCTGGGCAATATACTACGTGGCTGGGCAATATACTATGTGGTTGGGCAATATACTACATGGCTGTGCAATATACTGCGTCAATGAGCAATATACTACATGGCTGGGCAATATACTACGTGGTTGGGCAATATACTACGTGGCTGTACAATATACTATGTCACTGGGGAATATACTTTGTGGCTGGGCAATATACTACGTGGCTGGGCAATATACTACGTGGCTGGGTAATATACTACATGGGCTGTGCAATATACTACGTGACTGGCCAATATACTATGTCACTGGGCAATATACTACATGGCTGGGCAATATACTACGTGGCTGGCCAATATACTACGTCACTGGGCAATATACTACGTGACTGGACAATATACTACGTGACTGGGCAATATAATACGTGGCTGTGCAATATACTACGTGGCTGGGCAATATACTACGTGGCTGGGCAATATACTATTTGGCTGTGCAATATACTACATGGCTGGGCAATATACTACATGGCTGGGCAATATACTATGTGGTTGGGCAATATACTACGTGGCTGTGCAATATACTATGTCACTGGGGAATATACTATGTGGCTGGGCAATATACTACGTGGCTGGCCAATATACTACGTCACTGGGCAATATACTACGTGACTGGACAATATACTACGTGACTGGTCAATATACTACGTGGCTGGGCAATATACTACGTGGCTGGGCAATATACTACGTGGCTGGGTAATATACTACGTGGGCTGTGCAATATACTATGTGACTGGGCAATATACTACGTGGCTGGGCAATATACTACGTGGCTGGCCAATATATTACGTTACTGGGCAAAATACTACGTGGCTGGCCAATATACTACGTCACTGGGCAATATACTACGTGGCTGGGCAATATACTACGTGGCTGGCCAATATACTACGTCAGTGGGCAATATACTACGTGGCTGGATAATATACTACGTGACTGGGCAATATACTACGTGGCTGGGTAATATACTACGTGGGCTGTGCAATATACTACGTGACTGGGCAATATACTACGTGGCTGGACAATATACTATGTGACTGGGCAATATACTACGTGGCTGGGCAATATACTATGTGGCTGTGCAATATACTACATGGCTGGGCAATATACTACATGGCTGTGCAATATACTACGTGGCTGGGCAATATACTACGTGGCTGGGCAATATACTATGTGGTTGGGCAATATACTACATGGCTATGCAATATACTACGTCAATGAGCAATATACTACGTGGCTGGGCAATATACTACGTGGCTGTGCAATATACTATGTCAATGAGCAATATACTATGTGGCTGGGCAATATACTACATGGCTGTGCAATATACTATGTCAATGAGCAATATACTATGTGGCTGGGCAATATACTACGTGGTTGGGCAATATACTACGTGGCTGTGCAATATACTATGTCACGGGGAATATACTATGTGGCTGGGCAATATACTACGTGGCTGGGCAATATACTATGTGGCTGGGTAATATACTACGTGGCTGTGCAATATACTACGTGACTGGGCAATATACTACGTGGCTGGGCAAAATACTACATGGCTGGCTAATATACTATGTCACTGGGCAATATACTACATGGCTGGGCAATATACTACGTGGCTGGCCAATATACTATGTCACTGGGCAATATACTACGTGGCTGGACAATATACTACGTGACTGGGCAATATACTACGTGGCTGGGCAATATACTATGTGGTTGGGCAATATACTACATGGCTGTGCAATATACTACGTCAATGAGCAATATACTACGTGGCTGGGCAATATACTACGTGGTTGGGCAATATACTACGTGGCTGTGCAATATACTATGTCACTGGGGAATATACTTTGTGGCTGGGCAATATACTACGTGGCTTGGCAATATACTACGTGGCTGGGTAATATACTACATGGGCTGTGCAATATACTACGTGACTGGCCAATATACTATGTCACTGGGCAATATACTACATGGTTGGGCAATATACTACGTGGCTGGCCAATATACTACGTCACTGAGCAATATACTACGTGACAGGACAATATACTACGTGGCTGTGCAATATACATGTACTACGTGGCTGGGCAATATACTACGTGGCTGGGCAATATACTATGTGGTTGGGCAATATGCTACATGGCTGTGCAATATACTACGTCAATGAGCAATATACTATGTGGCTGGGCAATATACTACGTGGCTGTGCAATATACTACGTGGCTGGGCAATATACTATGTGGCTGGGCAATATACTATGTGGTTGGGCAATATACTACATGGCTGTGCAATATACTATGTCAATGAGCAATATACTACGTGGCTGGGCAATATACTACGTGGTTGGGCAATATACTACGTGGCTGTGCAATATACTATGTCACTGGGGAATATACTATGTGGCTGGGCAATATACTACGTGGCTGGGCAATATACTACGTGGCTGGGTAATATACTACGTTGCTGTGCAATATACTACGTGACTGGGCAATATACTACGTGGCTGGCCAATATACTATGTCACTGGGGAATATACTACATTGCTGGGCAATATACTACGTGGCTGGCCAATATACTACGTCACTTGGCAATATACTACGTGGCTGGACAATATACTATGTGACTGGGCAATATACTACGTGGCTGTGCAATATACTACGTGGCTGGGCAATATACTACGTGGCTGGGCAATATACTATGTGGTTGGGCAATATACTACATGGCTGTGCAATATACTACGTCAATGAGCAATATACTACATGGCTGGGCAATATACTACGTGGCTGTGCAATATACTATGTCACTGGGGAATATACTTTGTGGCTGGGCAATATACTACGTGGCTGGGCAATATACTACGTGGCTGGGTAATATACTACGTGGGCTGTGCAATATACTACGTGACTGGCCAATATACTATGTCACTGGGCAATATACTACATGGCTGGGCAATATACTACGTGGCTGGCCAATATACTACGTCACTGGGCAATATACTACGTGACTGGACAATATACTACGTGACTGGGCAATATACTACGTGGCTGTGCAATATACTACTTGGCTGGGCAATATACTACGTGGCTGGGCAATATACTAAGTGGTTGGGCAATATACTACATGGCTGTGCAATATACTACGTCACCGGGCAATATACTACGTGGCTGGGCAATATACTACGTGGCTGGGCAATATACTACTTGGCTGGGTAATATACTTCGTGGGCTGTGTAATATACTACGTGACTGGGCAATATACTACGTGACTGGGCAATATACTACGCGGCTGGCCAATATACTACGTCACTGGGCAATATACTACGCGGCTGCGCAATATACTACGTGGCTGCGCAATATACTACGTGGCTGGGCAATATACTACGTGGCTGGGCAATATACTATGTGGGCTGTGCAATATACTACGTGGACATGCATATTCTAGAATACCCGATGCGCTAGAATCAGGCCACCATCTAGTATATATATATATATATATATATATATATATATACTGTATAATTTATTAAGAATCAAGGAGAAGTAATCAAGCACTGTTTATTTTTTATTTTTTAAATGTTACTTAAAACAACATACAATTTACAAAACTAAAACTAGATATCTAGAACCGCGAGGCATAGGTCCAAGTGGATGAAGAGTTGGAAGTTTGGGTATGGGTTGAAGAGGCAAGGGAGGACTAATTCAACACTGCTTTTTTGTATTTTTTTTACTCTTTTTTCATGTTTTCTTTATTTAAAAAAAATGTAACTCATTTAAAACAACCTAGAATTGATAAGTTGCATATCAGCTGGTGACTGGGAAGGCAGAACAGACAGACAAGCAGAAGCATGGTGAGAATGACAAAAATGCGCACACACTTCTCACACTTTCAGCAGCAGCTCAGATGTGTGGGTAATTTTCAGGAAGCTCTGCAGCAACAAATTTAGCACATACGCTAGGCAAGGGATGTGCATCAGATCGGCTAGGCCTTGAACTGTTATGAGATTTCACCCGTTATTGCACATCACCAGGCCGGGCTTGAGGTTTACCAGCACCCACACTCATCTGTCTGCTGTTGATCCTAGTCCACAGCTCCTGCGCGTTGTGAGATTTGTCCCCCAAACAGAGAAGTTTAAGAACAGCCTGCTGTCGTTGTCCCCTGACTGTGCTCAAGTTGGTGGTGTCTTCCTGTGACTGAATGAGGAGGTGGTGAAGGAAAGAAGAGTAGGAGGAGGAGATAACCTAGACAGATAAATGTCCAGCAATACTATGTGGTGGTAGGACATAAGCTAGAATGACTTCCGCATTTGTCCCAGCTGCCAATCTGTCCCAGCTGCCACTACATTTAACCAGTGTGCAGATAGGGAGATATAACGTCTATGGCCGTGCTTACTGGTCCACGTATCAGTGGTTACGTGAACCTTGCAACTGATGGTGTTGCATAGTGCACACTTGATTTGGTCTGCAACATGTTTGTGCAGGGTAGAAATGGCCCACATGGAAAAGTAGTGGTGGCTGGGAAGAACATACTGCTGGACAGTTACCGACATCAGATTTTTAAAACTGTCTGTCTACCTAAGCCTAAATGACAGCATTTCCAAGGCCAAAAACGCGAAAATGCTTCAGGTTCATTGCTCCTGGGTGGCTAGAGGGTATCGCCTCTTTCCCTCAAGAATTTGGTGAATGGAAAAGCTGAACACTACCATGAGTCTCCATTCCTGTGTGGAGATGCTCGGTGACACTGGTCGTGATGGTCATGCTGTCACATGCTAACTTAGAAGGGAGGCAGGTAATCCTGTTAATCTTGAGTGGGAGGAAGAGGCCGAGACCACATCAGAAGAGGGAGCAGGATGAGGTTCAGATATTTCATGCTTTTTAAGGTGTGTACTCCACTGCACCTAATGCCTGGAATTCAGATGCCTCGTCATACAGGTGGTGCTCAGGTTCAGAACATTTATGGTTTGCTTCAAAGTTTGATGACACAGAATGCAAACCACCTGTCGCTTGTCAGCAGCACATTCCCTGAAGAAATACCCTGCCAGGGAGCTCTTTTGAAGTGTCTTTTCTGTGCTTATTTCTGCGATGCGGTGGGCAGTAGCAGCTAGGGACTGCCCGCTGTGCCTTTGCACCCTGTTCCTGCTTTTGCTGTGCTGCTGTGATTAAAGATTAAAATAGATAAATCTCCGGGTCCGGATGGCATACACCCACGAGTACTAAGAGAACTAAGTAATGTAATAGATAAACCATTATTTCTTATTTTTAGTGACTCTATAGCGACAGGGTCTGTTCCGCAGGACTGGCGCATAGCAAATGTGGTGCCAATATTCAAAAAGGGCTCTAAAAGTGAACCTGGAAATTATAGGCCAGTAAGTCTAACCTCTATTGTTGGTAAAATATTTGAAGGGTTTCTGAGGGATGTTGTTCTGGATTATCTCAATGAGAATAACTGTTTAACTCCATATCAGCATGGGTTTATGAGAAATCGCTCCTGTCAAACCAATCTAATCAGTTTTTATGAAGAGGTAAGCTATAGACTGGACCACGGTGAGTCATTGGACGTGGTATATCTCGATTTTTCCAAAGCGTTTGATACCGTGCCGCACAAGAGGTTGGTACACAAAATGAGAATGCTTGGTCTGGGGGAAAATGTGTGTAAATGGGTTAGTAACTGGCTTAGTGATAGAAAGCAGAGGGTGGTTATAAATGGTATAGTCTCTAACTGGGTCGCTGTGACCAGTGGGGTACCGCAGGGGTCAGTATTGGGACCTGTTCTATTCAACATATTCATTAATGATCTGGTAGAAGGTTTACACAGTAAAATATCGATATTTGCAGATGATAAAAAACTATGTAAAGCAGTTAATACAAGAGAAGATAGTATTCTGCTACAGATGGATCTGGATAAGTTGGAAACTTGGGCTGAAAGGTGGCAGATGAGGTTTAACAATGATAAATGTAAGGTTATACACATGGGAAGAGGGAATCAATATCACCATTACACACTGAACGGGAAACCACTGGGTAAATCTGACAGGGAGAAGGACTTGGGGATCCTAGTTAATGATAAACTTACCTGGAGCAGCCAGTGCCAGGCAGCAGCTGCCAAGGCAAACAGGATCATGGGGTGCATTAAAAGAGGTCTGGATACACATGATGAGAGCATTATACTGCCTCTGTACAAATCCCTAGTTAGACCGCACATGGAGTACTGTGTCCAGTTTTGGGCACCGGTGCTCAGGAAGGATATAATGGAACTAGAGAGAGTACAAAGGAGGGCAACAAAATTAATAAAGGGGATGGGAGAACTACAATACCCAGATAGATTAGCGAAATTAGGATTATTTAGTCTAGAAAAAAGACGACTGAGGGGCGATCTAATAACCATGTATAAGTATATAAGGGGACAATACAAATATCTCGCTGAGGATCTGTTTATACCAAGGAAGGTGACGGGCACAAGGGGGCATTCTTTGCGTCTGGAGGAGAGAAGGTTTTTCCACCAACATAGAAGAGGATTCTTTACTGTTAGGGCAGTGAGAATCTGGAATTGCTTGCCTGAGGAGGTGGTGATGGCGAACTCAGTCGAGGGGTTCAAGAGAGGCCTGGATGTCTTCCTGGAGCAGAACAATATTGTATCATACAATTATTAGGTTCTCTAGAAGGACGTAGATCTGGGTATTTATTATGATGGAATATAGGCTGAACTGGATGGACAAATGTCTTTTTTCGGCCTTACTAACTATGTTACTATGATGACCAGCTCCTCTTCCTCCAAACTTCGCAAGTCACTAAGATGGCCTCCACTCCATGTAGGGTCTAGGACCTCATCATACTCCACATCATCTTCCACCGACTTTTTAACACTTCCCTTCTTGCCGGTCTACACACTGCAGAAAGACGTTGCAGTTGGCAACTGAGTTTCGTCATCATATGACATGTGCTGTGGCTGTCCACTGACCATGTGCACCAGCCCTCCCACATACTCATCTTCCAACTTAACAAGTGGCTGGGCATCAGTGCACTCAGTCTCTTCCACTTCTGGAGCAGCAGGTGCATGGGCCATGGAACCCCAGCCAGCGGGGTCATCAAAAAGCAAAAGTACTGCTGTATGACTAAGGGCTCAGACTGCTTGGCTGATTTGCAAGTGGGTGAGGTGGAAGCCAGATGACCATGGTCCTCTGGTTTCATCTGTGCAGGTTTTGCACTAGACCAGGAGGAAGATAATGCAAAGGAAGTAGAGCCACTCTCAGCCATCTAATATAACACCTTTTCAATATCTTGTGGCTTCATCATTCATGCAGCGGTATTCAGGCCTACAAAAGGACGCACCAGAAAAAGGTGTTGTATTTGGGCACATAGCAGGTACAGAACGAACATGTACTCACCTTGCATCAGCTACACCACCCCCATAATCAGCAACTACATGAGCACCACCACAGCCACCTCCAATATTTGACGATCTCCTCATTTTTTGAAGCTTATTTTCTAAACGCTACTTGCAAAGAGATGATGGCAGAGTAGATTCATTTATTTGCAACAGCACTAAATACAGCGTTACTAAAAAAAATGTCTTTGACCTAGAAATGGCAATTATTTATTACTCAGAGTACTAGAAAACACACACCAGTCCAGAGAAATTATTTTTTGGGCCTAGAAATGGCAACTAGATGGCTGATGCAATATATTGATTTGCAAAACTACTAGAAAACACACACCGATCCTGAAAAAATATTAATTTGGTCTGCTAATGGCAATGAGATGGCTGATGCCACTTATTTATTTATCAGACTACTAGAAAACACACATTGTTCCTGAAAAAATATTTATTTGACCTACTAATGGCAATGAGATGGCTGATGCAAATTGTTTATTTCTCAGACTACTTAAAAACACACACTGTTCCTGAAAAATTATTTATATGGCCTACTAGTGGCAATGAGAAAGGTAATGCAAATTTTTTATTTTTCAGACTACTATAAAACACACACCATTCACACCGTTCCTGAAAAAAAAATGTTTGGGTCTAGAAATGGTAAAGGGATGCCAATTGTTTATTTCCAAGACCTCTAAAAAACACACACCAGTCCAGAAAAATTAATTTTTATTATAATTTTCAAGGAGACAGCTGAGTGATGACTATTACTCTTTCACCGTACTACTAGAAAACACCCAACTGTAATGAAAAATTATTTCTTTAGCCTGCTAATGACAATGAGACAGCTGATGCCAATTATTTATTTCTCAGAAATCAGTGTGCTAGAAAACACACAGTGGCTTAAAGTAACAGTACTCCCACAGGCAGAGGTTGCTGAGCACACGCAGTGGCTTAATGGACAGTACTCCCATAGGCAACGGGTGCAGAGTACACACAGCTGCTTAAAGGACTGTATTTCCACACACAAGGGGGTGCAGAGTACACACAGCGGCTTAAAAGGACAGTAATCCTACAGGTAGTTGGGGTGCAGAGTACACACAGCAGCTTTTAGCACAGTACTATCAAAGATATGGGTTGAAGAGTACACACAGGAATTTTTTTGTAGATTACAAAGTCACTATCTGTCCCTCACTCCACCTGCATCCTATCCCTACACTAATGAGAGCGTAATGGTGGTGGCACTCGTGATCCGTCCTTTATACAGTAAACACCTGGTATGGCTGTGTTGGCTCCAGAAGTTCCCCCAAATCTAAAAGGTTTCACAAGCTTTATTAGACTGGTGAACCTAAACAGGAATACGAACTTGCAAAAAAAGTTTGTGTTCAGGGTTCGGTACCGGCACCTAGTGACCGGTATGAACCCTGAATGTTTCTTTTCGGGTTCTCTCATCCCTAATCAGGGTCACTGTATGTCTATAGAGTAGTGAGGTAATTGTCCTGAACTGTGGATAAGAACCTGCAGCTTTTAGCACAACCAGAAGATTCTATGTCCCATTGAATGTCTGGATAATTAAAATCCCCCATAATAAGGACAATATTATTATTTGCTGCCTTTTTAGTTTGTTGCAGCATTTCATCATCTACCTGTTTAGCTATATTAGGAGGCTTGTAGCAAACTCCAATTAGCAGCTTTCAATTATTGCTATCCCCATGTACATGCTGACTGCACATTGTCGCAGCTCCCTCCAATGTTGTCACTGAGCACAGGTCTTAAGTTGGATCTAACAAAAATACACACCCCTCCACCTTTTTTGTCTGTTTTGTTCTTTCTGAATGTAGTGTAACCCTCTACATTTGTCACCCAGTCATGGCATTTGTCCAGCCAGGTTTTAGCGATGCCCACCACTCATATTCTGGGCCCGACTTTAGTCTCCAATTCATTTTGTTTGCAAGACTTCTTGCATTTACCAGCAGACATCTAATGTTGTACTTGTTACCACATTTATTACTCCTGCTCATCTCACTATTTTTCTTGCATATCCCAGTACTCACTAAATCCTCATTGACCCATACTGTCTCTCTGTCTACTCTCTATATCCCCTTATTTGCACAACTATCCTTCTTTTACTTTAAAAGTGTATCCATTTGTCTGACCAATTTTCCTACCAGCAGCACTGCACATCCCCATTGAGGTGCAGCCCAATCCGACTGTAGAGCCTGTAGCCGTCAGAAAATTTGACACAGTTCTCCATGAACCCAAACCCTTCCTTCCTGCACAAATTTCTAAGCCACTTATTTATCTCTCTAAGCTTCCGCTGTCTTTCTAGTGATGCTCGTGGCACTGGCAGTATTTCTTAAAACACCACTTTGGAGGTCCTGGCCTTCAGTATCTCTTCTAGTTTCTGTAATAATTTTTATGGACCTTCCACCATTCTCTAACTTTGTCATTGGTACCGATGTGCGCCATGCCCGCTGTGTTTTCCTCAGCCCCACCCAGCAATCTGTCTATCCGATCTGGAATATGCCAAACCTGAGCACCTGGCAGACAACACACTGTTCGGCATTCACGGTCTCGGCTGCAGATGACCCTGTTTGTCCACCTAATTATAGAGTCCCCTACCACCAACATTTCTCTGGCCTTTGCTGCACTTCTATTTCCCTTCTTCCTACAGCAGTCATTTTCCTGGTTGCCAGGAGCAATGACCTGCTGTAGTGATCCCAGGCCTGGGCTCACATTCCTTATATCAGACAAACAGGCATATACAGCTTTGGCAAAAATTAAGAGACCACCACATCAAAATCCTGTCATGGGCAGCCCAATCTCCAGACCTGAACCCCATTGAAAACCTCTGGAATGTAATCAAGAGGATGATGGATAGTCACAAGCCATCAAACAAAGAAGAACTGCTTAAATTAGCGAACTCAGATATATTCACACTCAAACAGCTGCTCAAGGTATGCATACATCTCACAAGGTGCACGCCAGGTAGCATTGTCCATGGAGCACATATTAAATGGGGATAAACAGTACAGGTAAAAGCTGAAAAACAATCAAAAGCTAGTAAGGAAAACACTAAACTATGATAATTGTTAAACTATAATATTGTGTTTAACTATGCGCTTGTCTGCAGCCCCATACTTAAAATGCAGTCCTCGCTCTGCTCAGCAACTGTACCTAGAGTCCTTGGAACTTGTTTGCAGTCCTACAATCAGCAAAGCACAAATGATTGCAGGTCGCAGGAAGAGTACGTGTTATGCCTACACTGATGTGATGGTGAGCAATCTGGCAATAAGATGCTACCAATTGTGTGTGTGAGATGCATGGTCAGAAGAGTAACATTCTGCGTGACTCTGCAGAAGTCTAGGCCTGAACCAGCCAGCAGCATGTCAGTGAGCCGTAAGAGTCTGACAGAGAGAAAGACAACATCAGAGAGCAGTCGAGGTCCAGAGAAACAGCTGTGGTGACACACAGCATACGTACGCAGTCATGGGTTATTGAGGCTCTGGAGAGATCATGAGTGACAGTGAGCTTGTGGAACTTCGGAGAAGTTACTGAAGGAGATCTAAGAGCTTGTAAATCTGAAGGACAGACTGTGGCATATGGGGACCAATGGTTCTGTAGTGTGGGCACATGGGAACATTAGAAAGAAGTACAGTTTATACTGAGGACTGGCTGCCCAATGGATTCATGAAGGGTCATAATATACAGCTCTTGAAGCCTATGTGTGAAGACTGCAGCGCTAAATATAAAAAGATCTATAACTGACTGAACCAAAAATCAGAGTTCATATTGATTATACTCTTATGTCTCATCTAGTGTGGAGGATCCTTGAATCTCCTGGATCCAGATGAGCATTAGTTGCACAACATGAACAGATGTTTGGGCAGTATGGTGACACAGATGGAACAAATAGAGCTTTTGTGGTAGGATGGCAAGAGAAGGAGCAGAACTAGAACCAAGGAACCGATTAAGCAGAGTTGAAGAAATAGCAACCATTGTAGGGAAGGCTCAGCGATGTAGAGGAAAACTCAATTCCTCTACATCACTGAGCCTTCCCTACAGTCCATAGTGTCCATAGTGTAGTTGATATGGTGATATAGCAGAGCTGATATAGTTAAGGGGACCTTGTGCAGAACTGGTTGACCTATAATACTCCCTAGTATTGATGTGGGCACCAACTACCTCAATTCTCAGGCAGCATTAGGCCACCTAAGCCAGCCTTAATAACCCAAGATGATGAAATCACAAAAGCACGTTGGGTTGCCATGATGTGCAGAGTATGGAGAGCATGGCTCTGGATCCAGCAGTAACACCTACTGCAAGCTGTAAAAGGTGTAAATGTTACTAATAGAGGTGAGTGAGCACTAAAAAGCTTGGATGCTCATTACTCGAATCAAGCTATTTCTAATGCTTGGTTGCTTATTTCGAGTAATGAGTATAATGGGAGTCAGTGGGAAATTCGGGCATTTATCCTGCAAGGAAAACGGGAGATGGCAGCTTGTTATGTGGATAAAGCTATTCCAATCCACCTCATTGCGATAATATTTGGTATGCTGTTGGCTTCCTTCCACATAAATATTCAGATCAAGAAAATTGACACTAGTAGTGCTAATGGTAGGAGTGAATTCAAGGCCAAATTTATTTCGGTTAAGGGTCGATAAAAATTGATCAAGGTCATTTTGTGTTCCTTCCCAGATAAACAAGACATCGTCGATGAATCGACGCCAAAATACCAGACCGGTGCATAATTGTCCAGTTTTATACATGTGTGACTCCTCCCATTTGGCTACATATAGGTTGATGTAGCTTGGGGCAAAATGAGTCCCCATGGCTGTGCCCTACGTTTGCAAAAAGAATTGATCCTCATACAGGAAGTAATTATGTTGTAAGATAAATTGGACACATTTCTGACAGTAGCCTGCTCTCTCGGCAGCCTTTTTCCTGGTTAATAACTGTGTATAGTGATTTAATATCCAACGTTCCCAGAATATACAGTACAGACCAAAAGTTTGGACACACCTTCTCATTTAAAGATTTTTCTGTATTTTCATGACTATGAAAATTGTACATTCACACTGAAGGCATCAAAACTATGAATTAACACATGTGGAATTATATACTTAACAAAAAAGTATGAAACAACTGAAAATACATCTTATATTCTAGGTTCTTCAAAGTAGCCACCTTTTGCTTTGATGACTGCTTTGCACACTCTTGGCATTCTCTTGATGAGCTTCAAAAGGTAGTCACCGGGAATGGTCTTCCAACAATCTTGAAAGAGTTCCCAAAGATGCTTAGCACTTTTTGGCCCTTTTGCCTTCACTCTGCGGTCCAGCTCACCCCAAACCATCTCGATTGGGTTCAGGTCTGGTGACTGTGAAGGCCAGGTCATCTGGCGTAGCACCCTATCACTCTCCTTCTTGGCCAAATAGCCCTTACACAGCCTGGAGGTGTGTTTGGAGTCACTGTAGTTGGATTTTTACAATCATCATCACACTGTAGGTCCAATATTACAGTAGTCTGCTTTGGACCATCTAATTTTTATCTCCTTCCCACTTCATTAATGTTTGTCCTTAGGACCCTTACCCTTTCCTTAAGCACGGCATTATTTTTACAGCTTATGAAATTTAAGTAAACCAAAATTTCAGTATAATTTATGAAAGAAGCAAGAAGTGTCAAAATTAGGGACTCAGACACACCCTGGAATAGATATAAATAATATACATTCAAATTGTAATGTAGTGGTACTCCTAGGCTCATAAAAACTATGTACTAAGTGCAAATCCTGCCAAAAATTACAAGCAAGGTCATCCATGCACCCTTTAAGGCACCAACTGTAGGGCCTCATTCAAATATTGTGAACAACATGTGGATGTGTTACTCCTACACTCATAAAAGCTTTGCACACACAGTGCAAAGCCAGCCAATAATTAGAAGCAAGGTCATCCATACACCTTTAAAGGCATCAACTGGAGTGCCTCATAAAAAAATTAAAGTGTGGTTGTGGCACATCTACACTCATAAAGATCATCTAGTCATCCATAAATCATAAAAGGCAACAATTGGCAGCCCTCTTTCAAATATTGAACATTAAAATCACTTTATGTGCTGCTGTCATCTGATGGTGTGGAAAAGTCGAGTCTAATCCGGGCTTTGTTCATTGTTATCAGAGTGCACCTGTCAGCACTTTCTGTTGACAAGTAAAAGTACCTATCTGTTATGACTCTCATGGTGGCACTAAAAGTCCGGTCAGACAAGACACTAGCTGCAGGGCAACACAACACCTCTAAGGCATAATTTATTTTTTTTTTAAGGTTCTGTAGAAGGACGTAGATCTGGGTATTTATTATGATGGAATATAGGCTGAACTGGATGGACAAATGTCTTTTTTCGGCCTTACTAACTATGTTACTATGTTACTATGTTACATAAAGGGACAGCTTATGCACGGTGCCTAGCTTTCATACCCAATAGCTGAAGGTCCCAGAAGAATTAGGGAGTGTACTGGTTTTGTCACCCAGGTATTGCTTAACTATCTTTAAAAACTTTTACCTCCTTGTCAAAAATGCTCAGTCAACAGGACATGGGCACTGGGAAGCTGTCATGAAATTGGCCCAGGCCTTTGACAGTGGACCCCTGTGTCTGCTGTGCATGGTGTGTGTCTCCCTCGCCTCTCCTCCTTGTTTGGGCAAGCAAGAAAGCTTGATCCCTGCTGCTAGCATTGTCTGATGGGAATTTTTTCAGCTTATTTTCCACAATGGACTTCTGGTATAGCACCAGTTTAGAAGATCTCTGGTGCTATAAGTTCTCCTTGTAGTGTGGGTCTAACAGTGTAAACGATGTAAACAACCAGTACTCTAGACGAATGTGACGTCAGGGTCACAGGACAGGCAGTGGTACATACTTCTGCCATATGTGCCAAGGTCCTTGCAGCCAACACTTCCCTGTCTCCACCATGATTGCTTCTCTCCATCTCTTTCTCCTCATTCCCCTCCTCAACCCATCCACGTAGAAGACACAGGATACATCTTGTGTGGGTACTAGTCTCTTTTGCACTCTCAGTGAGCTCCTGTTCCTCCTCCTCAGTCTCCATCTCCTCATTGTTACCAAATCTGTGCTATGCAGTTGCTAGGCTCCCTGTCTCATGTTTTCCTCCATCTCCACCTGGTCCACAAGAAAAGGTTCATGCTTAATTGTCAACAGCAACTGTTTCAGATGTCAGACATAAATGCCCACTTTTTCAGTTATTATGTGTGGAGGCTGACCAGAATACTAATGGGCACTGGCATTCCACATCTGGCCTCTGCTGCTCACAAACCTTGCCAGCATGTGCAATGTGGAGTTCCAGTTCATGGTCATGGAGCGCCCCCAGACACAGGGCCATGCGTTCTCGGTACCGGGCCTCTCTGGTTTGGTTCTGAGGCTGTCACGGTGGCTAGACCCGGTCCGCGACCCTGCTAAGGGGCGTCCAATAAAGGTGGTACAGTTTGTCAGGGATTCGTGACGCCACCTGTGGTGTTCGGTCAGGGTGACCGACGCTGCTGTGGGGTCCGCTGGGGTGATGGAATGGCAGCTAGATGGTATACCTTCCCACAGGTGAAGTATATCCCCAGGGCTTCCCAGTAAGGTGGATGGTGATGGTGTGAGGTGCAGTCAATAGCGAGGACACAAGGTTGCAGTCTCTTTACCTCTTTACTGAAGACTTCAGGGTCCTCAATCTAGAGCACGGTTAACAGGGCTGTCTGAGACCAGCCGGTCCGATGGGCACATCCAGAGTTCTCTTTGCAGGTGGAAATCGTTGCCTACCAATAGCGCCTGTGTGTTGTAGTGCTACCCTGCTGAGCATTCGAAATAGTCCTCACAACTTCTGTTCTCGTTCGTTCGTTCTTTCTAATTCGTTCCAGATCTTTCTAGTTCTACGTCCCCCAGGTATGTTATGGCTAGGACGCACTCGTTTGACGGGAAGGCTCGGAGCTCTTCCGGGACCCTAGAGACACCCCTCTCCACGCGTTGCCCCCTATGTCTGCGTAGGTGATGTAAGGTAGACAGCCAACCTATAATTAACTGTCCGGCGGAGTTTGAAGTAAGGCATAGAGTCAGTTACTTCCTCGGTGTTCCGGCCACCGGCTACGCGCCTCAGTAGGATGTTGCCGTTCTCCAGGCATGACTCTTACTGGCTCTCCTTTGTGTTTGATCTCGTTTCTCACTGGTCCACAATATCCTTTGCTTCGTGTCTCTTTCTTAGGATACCGCCGCGGGGTGTGCAGGTGCGGTTCCGTAACGTTCTATTCTGGTCGCTAGGTACCTGCCAGGTTCCCACGCCTGACAGGGACCCCACTGAATCTTCTCCCTGCAACACCCCCTGCCACAGGATGTTGCCTGAATCCAACCCTGTCAGCGTCTGACTAACTTCCTATCCAACCCCTAGTTTTACGAGTGTGAGGAGTGGCCTAATAAATAAAACTCTTTGCTCCCCCTAGTGGCCGGAGTGTGAAGTGTACTGTGTGCTGGTGATACCTGGTCAGAAGAACTCCTTTAGTGCCATCAGATGTACCATCACTCCCCTTAGCGGCAGAGCGTCATACTGCAATGACCGTGTCTCTGGGGCGCTGCAGTCATGTCACACACAAGTTGGTGAGCTGGCACTTGCATGCTCTGCTGCAGCTCTCTCAGCTGTAGCTGACTTGCAGAAATGGGTGCTGACACAGCATACCTTGTCCAGAAGCTCTATCAAATCTGGCTATATTTTTCAGAAACCACTGAACTTCCAAATTGAGCATGTGGGCCAAGCATGGTACGTTTGAGAGCTTGCCCAGCTTCACAGCCACCACCAGGTTATGCCCATTATCACACATGACTATACCTGGTTGTAGATTCAGTGGCGAGAGCCACAGATCTGTCTGGTCTATTATTCTTTTCAATAACTCTGCCACGGTGTGCGGCTTGTCTCCTAGACAAATTAGCTTAAATTAGCTGCAGCAGAGCCTGTTACCGCTTCGCTGAGGCAGTGCTATATAGCTTACATCTTCCGGCTGATGTGGATGACATGATCTTTGATAGTACATCGTAGATGGACGATGAGGTGAAGCAAGAGGGGGGCAGGAACTGGTATAGGAGGTGGAGGAAACCCTGATGGTTGGGGCAACAAACCTTTGCATTGGTAGCACATGTTTTGTGGCAGAGTGGGCCTCCACCATATTCAACCAGTGTGCAGTCAACGAAATGTAGCATCCCTGGCCACAACCGCTTGTCCAGGCAAATAAAATAATGGGATGCATTAAAGGCGGCATAGATGCTCATGAGGAGAACATAATTTTACCTCTATACAAGTCACTAGTTCGACCACACTTAGAATACTGTGTACAGTTCTGGTCTCCGGTGTATAAGAAAAGCATAGCTGAACTAGAGCGGGTGCAGAGAAGAGCGACCAAGGTTATTAGAGGACTGATGGGTCTGCAATACCAAGATAAGTTATTAAACTTGGGGCTATTTAGTTTGGAAAAACGAAGGCTAAGGGGTGATATTATTGTAATGTATAAATATATGAGGGGGCAGTACAAAGACCTTTCTGATGATCTTTTTAATCATAGACCTAAGAAAAGAAAAAGACACTGCTATAAAAATGCACACCACCCAATATGTAGGCAAATTACAAAAACACTTTATTGGCAAAAACAATAAAAATAGTTAAAAACACTACACCGCCACAGACCACCTGGATACAGAGTACACATATTTGTATATAGGCAACAATTATTACAGCCCATCAGTATGCCCATAGGATACAAAACGTATCTAATAATACTATCCTACCTAACGGCTCATGGGGAATCTAAGGGTAACCATATAAAACGGTAACTCACAACCTTAAAGAAAAAATGATAATAATGAGACTAAATAGTCATAAACCACCCATATACAATGGTGGAAAAGGAAGATCCCATACAAGAGTCGAAAGGATATAATACCTATGGTAGAGTATAAACCGACCTATAAACTAGTAAACCAAGGTGTCCAGGGGGCTGGGCGGACCATAGCCCCACGCATATCGCCTCCCAAATGAGGCTTCCCCTGACGAAGCCTCATTTGGGAGGCGATACGCGTGGGGCTATGGCCCACCCAGCCCCCTGGACACCTTGGTTTACTAGTTTATAGGTCGGTTTATACTCTACCATAGGTATTATATCCTTTTGACTCTTGTATGGGATCTTCCTTTTCCACCATTGTATATGGGTGGTTTATGACTATTTAGTCTCATTATTATCATTTTTTCTTTAAGGTTGTGAGTTACCGTTTTATATGGTTACCCTTAGATTCCCCATGAGCCGTTAGGTAGGATAGTATTATTAGATACGTTTTGTATCCTATGGGCATACTGATGGGCTGTAATAATTATTGCCTATATACAAATATGTGTACTCTGTATCCAGGTGGTC
This sequence comes from Ranitomeya imitator, assembly GCF_032444005.1. Taxonomy (NCBI): domain Eukaryota; kingdom Metazoa; phylum Chordata; class Amphibia; order Anura; family Dendrobatidae; genus Ranitomeya; species Ranitomeya imitator. The sequence continues at coordinate 1,082,433,239 of NC_091282.1, read as the reverse complement.
TGTGGCGGTGTAGTGTTTTTAACTGTTTTTATTGTTTTTGCCAATAAAGTGTTTTTGTAATTTGCCTACATATTGGGTGGTGTGCATTTTTATAGCACTGTCTTTTTCTTTTCTTGGTTCATACTATTTTGCTGCTATTTGCACCCCCTGCCTATATATGATTGTTATGGCTGTGCGCCGATGTTTTTGATATTCATTTAATCATAGACCTGAGACAGGGACAAGGGGATATCCTCTACGTCTGGAGGAAAGAAGGTTTAAGCATAATAACAGGCGAGGATTCTTTACTGTAAGAGCAGTGAGACTATGGATCTCTCTGCCGTATGATTTTGTAATGAAATTATTATTAAAATTTAAGAGGGGACGGGATACCTTTCTTGAAAAGTCTAATGTTACAGGTTAAATATACTAGATTCCTTGATAGGGCGTTGATCCAGGGAACTAGTCTGATTGCCGTATGTGGAGTCGGGAGGGAATTTTTTTTCCCCAATGTGGAGCTTACTCTTTGCCACATAGGTTTTTTTTTCCTTCCTCTGGATCAACATGCTAGGGCATGTTAGGTTAGGCTATGGGTTGAACTAGATGGACTTAAAGTCTTCCTTCAACCCTAATAACTATGTTACTATGTTACTATGTGTTGGTCATTAAGTGGACTATCCCAGTAAATGCATTTGTAAGAGCACTGGTGTTGTTCCTGGACTCGCGCTGGTACAAGACGGGGATACCAAAATGGTAGAAATAGTGGAGGCTTGGGACTGAGTACCGAGGGATCAAATTTGTACACCTGTAGCAGGAAATTTTACACAATCCAAGTTCAAATGTGCAGTATATATGACAATAGTCAATTTTCGAATATCAAGATTCCTACAAGTGTAGCAGGCCAGTTTAGTTTTTTATTTCAAACCAATGAAACTTCACACAAACCAAGTTTTAGAGAATATGACAATAGTCCATTTTTGAACAACCAAATTTCTGTAGCGGGACAATTTTTGGTTTTATTTCAAACCAACAAAATTTCACACAAACCAAATTCAACAGTATATATGACAACTGACCCATCTTTTTTCTCCATTACTTAAATTTTTTTTACAGTTTGCAAGACATGAAACATCTTTTACTGAAAAGATTGTTAAGTAAAAGAAAAATGTGTGACAAAATAGCTTTGTTGTAAAAAATAAGCAAAAAAAATCTTGATGTAATAGTCAATTTTTGAATAACCAAATGTCAACACCTGTAGTAGATGTTAGGCACCAGGATTCTCCCACTGAAGGGGGTAGATCCCAAGCCTTATCTGCCTCTGCAGTCTCTCATTCAGCTTCGGCTGCTGCTGCTGAGCATAGACGTCAATCCCAGCGTCTTGCTCAGGCTCGTGCTGCTCATTTAGTTACTGCTGGATCTTCAGCCAAGTCTATGATAACCAGCAATAGACAGCAGGCAGGCAGCTAGCATCAGTGGGGGCAATTAGCCGTTGGCTTAGCATCTGGTTCTTACATGTGTGCGGTTAGCATAGTAGAGTTCTAGAGCAAACGCAACCCTAGTCAGGGTATTAAGCTCAGAGCATCTGTTCCATTTCCGTGTGTGTGACACAGCTCAGGTACAGAGCATCTCTTTCGTTTCTGTGTGTGAGTGACACAGCTCAGTTGCAGAGCATCTCTTTTGTTTCTGTGTGCGAGTGACACAGCTCAGTTGCAGAGCATCTCTTTCATTTCTGTGTGTGAGTGACACAGCTCAGTTGCAGATTGTCTGTTTCATTTCTGTGTGCGAGTTCAATTCACATGCTGTTCACCCTGAGTGGCGTTCAACCCAGTGTGCATGGGTAATCACTCGCCGTGTATTCCGTCATTATTCACTAGCAGCAGTTTTCCATCTATGCATAGTGAACTCGGGTTGCGATTGTGCTTTATTATTTATTTTATATAGCGCAATCTGCCAACCCTAGCAGTATACTAGCGCCAGGGTCTGGCTAGTAATGGCGGACGAGCAGCGGCTCCAGTGCTACATCCAACAGCTGGAGGTCAGGTTGTCCACTTTTGAGTGGGCAACTTCTGCTGCAGACCGCAGTGGCAGCACAAGCAGACAGTCAAGCTGTCACTATGGTGTCGGCTGCGACTTCTATCCCACCATTTTCTCACTACTGTCTACTCGAAAAGTTCGTGGGGAATAGTGAGGCTTGCAGGGGTTTTGTGAACCAGTGCTCTTTCCAGCTGAAGCTATTGTCCTCACAATTCCCATCCGAGAGGTGCCAAGGTTGGATTTTTGGTGTCCCTTTTGTTTGATAGGGCATTAGAGTAGGCTATGCCACTGAGGGAACACAATAATCAGGTGGTCCTTATCGACGAGCAAGTATACTCATTTCTCGGGTTTTCCAGAGCACGCTAGGGTGATATCCGAGTATTTGCGACTGCTCGGAGATTTAGTTTTTGTTGACACAGCTGCATGATTTATGGATGCTAGCCAGCCTGAGTACATATGGGGGTTGCCTAGTTGCTAGGGAATCCCCACATATAATCAAGCTGTCTAAGAGTCGCAAATCTTGCAGCAGCAGCAAGGAAAATTAAATCTCCTAGCAGTCACAAACACTCGGAGATCATCCAAGCGTGCTCGGGAAAACCCGAGCAACAAGTATACTTGCTGAGTGCTCCTCGTTTCTTGGAGGTTCTGATACAGGTCTTTCTGGGACCCCACATCACGCATGATTCTGCTCTCCAACTTTTAGCATTAGCCACGGTGGGCGGCACGGTGGCGCAGTGGTTAGCACTGCAGCCTTGCAGCGCTGGGGTCCTGGGTTCCAATCCCACCCAGGACAACATCTGCAAAGAGTTTGTATGTTCTCTCCGTGTTTGCGTGGGTTTCCTCCGGTTTCCTCCCACATTCCAAAGACATACAGATAGGGATTCTAGATTGTGAGCCCCATCGGGGACAGTGATGATAATGTGTGCAACCTGTAAAGCGCTGCGGAATATGTTAGCGCTATATAAAAATAAAGATTATTATTATTTATTAGCGCAAGGCTCTTCCATGGTCAGTCAGTACGCCATCCAATTTTAAACTCTAGCCTCCGAGATGGAGTGGCCTGATAAGGTCTTAATTCCCATATTCTGGAGGGCTTGGCTGATCATGTAAAAGACGCTTTGATCACTAGGGAGATACCTTCTTCTCTAGAAGATTTAATATCAATTTACACTTGCATCAATCTCCATCATGATGAGCGGAGATTAGAGCGTTAGACAAAGGTTTTGTCTGGCTCTGAACTTTGCTAACGCGTTAAAATGTCCAGCTCAGACGAGTGATCAGGTGGAGCCTATGGAAGTTTCTCTGTTGGAATCTAATTCTTGCTCCTTGCGTCCACCACTGGTTTGCTTCTTTTGTAAGAAAGCTGGTCATTACACCAACAAGTGTCCCTGGCGCCAGGGAAATGACCACTAGACCAATAGAGACGGTAGATTTGTCCTCCAAATTAATTAAAGTTTCCCTGACTTTTGAGTCAACTTCCCTCTCTGCAGTGGCCTGTGTGGATTTCGGGGCTGAGGGCAATTTTGTGTCTTCTTATATGTTCTGTAGCAAGCTATTCCCTTGGTCAGGCTCTATAGCCCAGTCACCATTTGAGTGGTAAATGGGTCCGCACTCCCTAATCAAATTACACATCAGACGATACCCCTAACTCTTAAGAATCCTCTGTGCATCAGGAGAAAATCTCTTTTCTGCTACTCTCTGAGGAAAAAGATGAGGTACTTCTGGGTTTCCCTTGGTTGCGTCATCATTTTCCTCGTATCGATAGGGAAACTGGGAGCATACTGGGTTGGGGTAATTTTTTGTGAGGGACACTGTCATGAGGCCCAAAGGTCATCCGGTCATCTGAGGTCACAGCTGACCTAATCTCTCCACCCAGGCATTACTGGCAGTACACCAATGTTTTCTCCAAGAAGGCCGCAGAGACTCTTCCTCCTCATTGCTCCTATGACAGCCCTATAGACCTCATTCCGGAGCTGAGCCTCCTCGAGGGCATGTTTATCCACTGTTTCTCCTGGAGACGGGGACTATGTCTGAGTACATCAGGAAGAACTTGGCGAGGGGGTTTATCAGGAAGTCGGTGTCTCCTGCTGGGGTGAGTTTTTTCTTCGTCCAGAAGAAGAGTGGAGAATTATGGCCCTGCATTGATTATAGGGGTTTAAGCACAATTACTATTAAAAATAAATACCCTGTGCCTCTAATCTCTGAGCTCTTTGATAGGCTGCGGGGTGCTAGGGTGTTCACAAAGTTGGATTTGCATGGGGCCTATAATCTCATCTGTATACATGAGGGGGACGAATGGATGACCGCCTTCAACACCTGGGACGGTCATTATGAGTATTTGGTCATGCCGTTCGGTCTCTGCAATGCTCCCACAGTCTTTCAAGACTATGTGAACGACATTGTTTGGGAATTATTATCCACTTCAGTGATGGTAAACCTGGATGATATCCTCATTTGCTCCCCAGATGTTGACACTCACCGTAGGGATGTCTGCAGAGTGTTTGAACTTCTACTCGTTAATTCCCTATTTGCCAAGCTAATGAAGTGTATGTTTGAGCAAGAGTCTCTACCTTTTGTGGGTTACATCATCGCAGGGCGTTAGCTATGGACCCTGCCAAGCTGGAGTCGGTGATGAACTGGCAGGAACCGCATTCCCTTAAAGTGGTGCAGCACTTTATGGAGTTTATCAACTATTACCGCCAGTTAATTCCTCACATCTCTAACCTAGCAGCTCCGTTGGTAGCCCTCACAAAGAAGGGGGCTAATCCTAAGCAGTTGTCTGAGGATGTGTCTGAGGTGTTTACGCCCCTGAAGTCTTTCATCGCTAGGGTGCCTTTGCTACATCGGCCCGATGTGGACAAGCCCTTAATCCTGGAAGTGGATGCCTCTTCCATCGGTGCTGGAGCAGTCCTGTACCAGAAGGATGCTCAAGGTCGGAAACATCCTTTCTTTTTTTTTCTAAGACGTCACCAGTTGAGAGGAATTTTTCTATTGGGGAAAGGGAGTTACTGGCCATGAAGTTGGCTTTCTCGGAGTGGAGACACCACTGTTATGAAAGGTAATTCAGTACCACAATGGACATAGAGGTCAGCGCACATACAGTGACCTGGCAATAACCCAAAAAACAAGAACAAGCTCTGAGACGTGGGAACTCTGTTGACCGCAATCCCTAATCCTCTCCAACCACACTAAAGGCAGCCGTGGATTGCGCCTAACGCTCCCTATGCAACTCGGCACGGCCTGATAAACTAGCTAGCCTGAAGATAGAAAATAAGCCTACCTTGCCTCAGAGAAATACCCCAAAGGAAAAGGCAGCCCCCACATATAATGACTGTGAGTTAAGATGAAAAGACAAATGTAGAGATGAAATAGATTTAGCAAAGTGAGGCCCAACTTTCTGAACAGAGCGAGGATAGGAAAGGTAACTTTGCGGTCAACACAAAACCCTACAAAAACCACGCAAAGGGGGCAAAAAGACCCTCCCTACCGAACTAACGGCACGGAGGTACACCCTTTGCGTTCCAGAGCTTCCAGCAAGCAGAAAAAAACAAATTGACAAGCTGGACAGAAAAAAACAGCAAACAAATAGCAAAGAGGAACTTAGCTATGCAGAGCAGCAGGCCACAGGAACGATCCAGGAGGAAACAGGTCCAATACTAGAACATTGACTGGAGGCCAGGATCAAAGCACTAGGTGGAGTTAAATAGAGCAGCACCTAACGACTTCACCACTCACCTGAGGAAGGAAACTCAGAAGCCGCAGTATCACTTTCCTCCACCAACGGAAGCTCACAGAGAGAACCAGCCGAAGTACCACTTGTGACCACAGGAGGGAGCTCTGCCACAGAATTCACAACACATCTCCTAGAGGAAGCACTGCATCCTTTCAAGGTTTTCACGGACCACAAAAATCTGCTCTACTTGTAGACAGCTCAATGGTTGAATTCACGCCAGGCCAGGTGGTCCTTATCATTTTCCTGGTTTAACTTCACCATCCATTTTCTGTCTGGGGAGAAGAATTTATGTGCCGACGCCCTGTCCCGCTCTGTAGTGTCATCTGAAGAGGGAGACAAGCCACGGCTAATAGTCCCTTCGGAGAGTCTTCAAACAGTGGCTCCGGTGTCGCTAGAGCAGGTGCCTTGGGGCAAATCTTACGTATCACTTAACCTGCAGCTGGAAGTCCTCTCTTGGGCACACACTTCCAAGTTGGGAGGGCATTTCAGCATCAAGAGGACCACTGAGCTTCTGGCCCCGGATGGCGCGTGACGTGGGAGACTGTTAGATAACTTTGCATAGGGTCAAAAGATCCATTTCTCCCAAATATTCAACCGATGGAGGGGGAGAGAACAGGGAGAGGGGCCTTAACTAGCCTTATACTAAGGGACCGCCCTTGTTAGGGCGGCAGCCACGGAGGGGCATGACAATGAAGGGTAATGATAGAATATTCCCCCCTGCCTGTATTATTCTGTTCTCTCCCCCTCTATCAATTGACTATTTGGAAGAAATGGATCCTTTGACCCTATGGGAAGTTATCTAACAGGGACAAAGGAAGGACGATTTCGGTGAGATCGCATTAGTTTTCTAATTTGAGCACTGTTCTGTTGATTTTGAGCACTTGCACCTTAATTGTTGGTTTGAATGTCTATGCATTATGGCCCCTGGCCTTTTATTCATGTAACATATTAAAAGGTTAAGTTTTATTCTAATTACCTACCCTGCTATTATTGTGTCTCGTTTGCCAGGAGTCGGCCTTCCAGGCTGAGACCCGTGGGCTTGCTTCATCCCTTGCCAATGGCAAATAGACCCTGGGAGATGTTCGGGATGGACTTTTTTGTGGACTTGCCTAAGTCCCTTAACAACAGGGTTATTTGGGTAGTTACCGACCATTTTTACGAAATTGTGTATCTGGTACTTCTTCCGCACATACCATCTGCACGGGCTTTGGCAATACTGTTCATTAAACATATTTTCCGCCTCCCTGGGATGCCTGACAAGATTGTCATGACCGGGGTCCCCAGTTCATGTCTCGGTTCTGGGGAGAGCTTTGTCGGCTGCTCAGTATAGAGCTCAATCTCTCATCTGCGTACCATCCTGAGACAAATGGGCTGGTGGAGAGGACTAATCAGACTCTAGTCAAGTATTTATGGCATTTCATGTCTGCCTGGCTTGACGACTGGGTGTCCTTGCTGCCTTGGGCGGAGTTTGCTCTGAATAATGCCGTCTCCGACTCCACGGGGCAGATGCCATTTCTCCTAAACTATGGTCAGCATCTGCATGTTCCCGTGCCCATGCCCGTCTCGTCTTCTGACCCCAGGGTGGTGGACTGGGCAATGGAGGCTTGCTACATTTGGGACCGCACACAGGATGCCATCAAGATTTCTAAGGAGAGAATGAAGGTCTCCGCAGATGCTCATCGTCATCCCACCCTGGTCTTCGCTCCTGGCGATTTAGTGTGGCTGTCAGCTCGTAACATCAGGCTGCTTGTATAGTCCACTAAATTTGCTCCCCACTACCTAGGTCCTTTCAAGGTTCTTGAACAGGTGAATCTTGTAGTCTATCGCCTCAGCCTTCCACCACAGTTGAACATCACCGACATCTTCCATGTGTCTCTGTTGAAATCCGTATATATGACCCAGTCTTCTGGGACTCCTGCTGGGAGCTTGGATACGTCCTTGGACGATTTTGAGCTCAATTTTTGGTTCCAAGGTGGTGCATGGCAAAAAATGTTTTTGGATGGATTGGAAGGGGCAAGGGCCTGAGGATAGAACCTGGGAGCCTATAGAGCACATTCATGCCCCTCAGGGCAAACCAAGGAAATTTCACATGAACCAAGTTCAAAAGTACAGTATATATGACAATAGTCAATTTTCCAACATCCAAATTTTTACACCTGTAGCAGGCCAATTTAGCTTTTTATTTTAAACCAATGAAATTTTACACAAAGCAAGTTTTAGAGGATATATGACAATAGTAAATTTTTGAACAACCAAATTTCTGCACCTGTAGTGGGAAAATTCTTGATTTTATTTCAAACCAATTAAATTTCACACAAACTAACAGTATATATCACAATTCACCCTTCTTTTTTTCTCCATTACTTTAATTTTTTTACAGTTTGCAAGACATAAAACCTCTTTTACTGAAAAGATTGTTAAGTAAAAGAAAATTGTGTGATAAAATATCTTTGCTGTAAAAGATAAGCAATAAAAAATCTTGATGGTAATAGTCAATTTTTAAATAACCAAATTTCAACACTTGTAGTAGGTGTTAGGCGCCAGGTTTCTCCCGCTGCACAGAGTAGATTCCAAGCTTTATCTGCCACTGATGCATCTTCCACTGAAAAGATTGTTAAGCAAAAGAAAATTATGTGACAAAATATCTTTGTTGTAAAAAAATAAGCAAAAAAAAAATCTTGATTGTAATAGTCTTCAATTTTTGCATAACAAAATTTCAACACCTGTAGTAGGTGTTAGGCACCAGGATTCTTCCACTGCACAGGGTAGATTCCAAGCCTTATCTGTCTCTGCAGTTTCCCATTCAGCTTTGGCTGCTGCCGGTGCTGCTGAGCATAGACTTCAGTCCCAGCATCTTCCTCAGGCTCATGCTGTTCGTTTGGTTACTGCTGGCTCTCCAGCCAAGTCTATAATAACCAGTGATAGACAGCAGCGACTGGACGCTCTGGAGTCTAAGTCCAGAAAATACCCTACTGAGCATGTCCGTGACGTGGCGTCTTCCTATTGATGGTTGGACATCTCCAGGTGATGTGGCAGCTCCACATTGGCCCGCGTGCAATGGCTAGCCCGACTGGGCGTAAGTGTTTGGGGCAGAGTCTTATGTATAAAAAGCCCTCAGCGGCACATGCGGACATGCTAGTATTATTTTATGTGCGGCTATGTAAGTGGAGTCTCTACCACTCTGTCTGCAAGTGTTGTGTATCTGTCTAATTTGGGACTGTACACGTAAGCAGGCAGCTAGCGTCAGTGGGAGCAATTAGCCATTGGCTTAGCATGTAGTTCCTACATGTGTGTGGTTAGTACAGTAGAGTTCCAGAGCAAGCACAACCCTAGTCAGCTTATTAAGCTCAGAGCATCTGTTCCGTTTCTGTGTGAGAGTGACACAGCTCAGGTGCAGAGCATCTCTTTCATTTTTGTGTGCGAGTGACAAAGCTCAGTTACAGAGCTGATCTTTTGTTTCTGTGTGTGTGGTTGATACAGCTCAGTTGCAGAGCATTTCCTTCGCTTCTGTATGCGAGTTCAGTTCACGTTCTGTTCACACTGAGTAGTGCTCAACCCAGTGTGTACGGGTAATCACTCGCCATGTATTCTGTCATTATTCACTAGTAGCAGTTTTCCATCTCTGCACGGTGGACCCCGGGTTGCAATTGTGTTTTATTATATATTTTATTTAGTGCAATCCGCCAACCGTAAAAGTAGGTCAATGTTGTTTTTTATTTCAAATGAACAAAAATATTGCACAAACCAAGTTCCGAAGTACCGTATATACTCGAGTATAAGCCGAGATTTTCAGCCCAAATTTTTGGGCTGAAAGTGCCCCCCTCGGCTTATACTCGAGTCACGGTAGCGGTGGGGTCGGCGGGTGAGGGGGTGAGGGCGCTGAGGCATACTTACCTAGTCCCAGCGATCCTCGCGCTGTCCCTGCCGTCCCACGGGCTTCGGCGCTGCAGTTTCTTCCTCTCTTCAGCGGTCACGTGGGACCGCTCATTACAGAAATGAATAAGCGGCTCCACCTCCCATAGGGGCGGAGCCGCTTATTCATTTCTCTAATCAGCGGTGCCGGTGACCGCTGATAGAGAAAGAAGCTGCAGCGCCGAAGACAGGAGGGGACAGCGCGAGGATCGCCAGGACTAGGTAAGTATAGCATATTCACCTGTCCTCGTTCCAGCCGCCGGGCGCCGATCCATCTTCCCGGCCGGCGCCTCCATCTTCCCGGCGTCTCTGCTCTCTGACTGTTCAGGCAGAGGGCGCGATGACGCATATAGTGTGCGCGGCGCCCTCTGCCTGATCAGTCAGAGCAGAGACGCCGGGAAGATGGAGGCGCCGGAACGAGACGCCGGGAGCTGCAATCAAGGGAGGTGAGTATGTGTTTTTTTTTCTTTATTGCGGCAGCGGCGGCACAAATTTATGTGGAACATCTATGGGGCACAGTGAACGGTGCAGAGCACCGTATATGGCACAGCACAGCTATGGGGCACAGTGAACGTGGCAGAGCACCGTAGATGGCACAGCACAGCTATGGGGCACAGTGAACGTGGCAGAGCACCGTAGATGGCACAGCACAGCTATGGGGCACAGTGAACGTGGCAGAGCACCGTAGATGGCACAGCACAGCTATGGGGCACAGTGAACGGTGCAGAGCACCGTATATGGCACAGCACAGCTATGGGGCACAGTGAACGGTGCAGAGCACCGTATATGGCACAGCACAGCTATGGGGCACAGTGAACGGTGCAGAGCACCGTATATGGCACAGCACAGCTATGTATGGGGCACAGTGAACGGTGCAGAGCACCGTATATGGCACAGCTATGGGGCACAGTGAACGGTGCAGAGCACCGTAGATGGCACAGCACAGCTATGGGGCACAGTGAACGGTGCAGAGCACCGTATATGGCACAGCACAGCTATGTATGGGGCACAGTGAACGGTGCAGAGCACCGTATATGGCACAGCTATGGGGCACAGTGAACGGTGCAGAGCACCGTATATGGCACAGCACAGCTATGGGGCACAGTGAACGGTGCAGAGCACCGTATATGGCACAGCACAGCTATGTATGGGGCACAGTGAACGGTGCAGAGCACCGTAGATGGCACAGCACAGCTATGGGGCACAGTGAACGGTGCAGAGCACCGTATATGGCACAGCACAGCTATGTATGGGGCACAGTGAACGGTGCAGAGCACCGTATATGGCACAGCTATGGGGCACAGTGAACGGTGCAGAGCACCGTATATGGCACAGCACAGCTATGGGGCACAGTGAACGGTGCAGAGCACCGTATATGGCACAGCTATGGGGCACAGTGAACGGTGCAGAGCACCGTATATGGCACATCTATGGGGCACAATGAACGGTGCAGAGCACCGTATATGGCACAGCTAGGGGGCACAATGAACGGTGCAGAGCACTATATGGTTCACACCTATGGGGAAATATGAACGGTGCAGAGCACTATATGGCACAGCTATGGGGAAATAATGATCTATTTTTATTTTTGAAATTCACCGGTAAATGCTGCATTTCCACCCTAGGCTTATACTCGAGTCAATAAGTTTTCCCAGTTTTTTTGTGGCAAAATTAGGGGGGTCGGCTTATACTCGGGTCGGCTTATACTCGAGTATATACGGTATATATGCCAATAGTAAATTTTTGGACAACCAAATTTGTACACCTGTAGCAGACTGTTTTTGAATTAGATTTCAAACCAGCGAAATTTCACACAAAGCAGATTCTACAGTATAGATCGGGATCGCTGCAGCGTCGCTAAATGTGATGGTACCTTTACCCTATGTCCTGTCCTGAAGAAAACTGGAGCACAGAAGACATAATTTTCTGAAAACTTCATAAGGTGAGTATTCAGTAGCCACTGAGCGCATCCCTTCACATCAGTTATCATATTAATCAGCACCACAGTGCCATTATAGCCATGCCTTTAGTCTATAGGGCTAAATCCTGCTGACTGGTTCTCTTTAATAAAGAGACCTTCTTGTTTTAGGCTATGTGCACACGTTGCGTATAGGCTTAGGAATTTCTGGTGCGGATTCTGCCTCCCCTGGCAGAAAATGCACCTGTGGATTTGTCGCATTTTTTTTGCGGTTCCGCATCGTTTTTTGTGCGTTTTTGCTGCGGTTTTCTTGTGGATTTGCTGCGTTTTTTACCCCTGCGATTTTCTATAATGGAATGGGTACAAAAATGCTGCAGATTCACAAAAAAGAAGTGACATGCTACTTCTTTTAAACCACAGCGTTTCCGCAGCGGATTTTCCGCAAAGTGTGCACAGCATTTTATTTTTCTCATTGATTTACATTGTACTGTAAATCAATTGCGGATCTGCAGCGTTTCTGCACCACAAAAAACGCTGCAGATCCGCAGAGAATCCGCAACGTGTGCACCTACCCTAACACTGAGGTATATGTGTGTTCTACCACTGATTCCTCAATTGCAAATTTACCACAAAGTGTTTGTAGCTACTTGTAGTCACTATCTGGTTGTACCTTTGTATGAGAAAAAAAACTTGTTCTGCAACAAAAAGTGTCTTTGACAGTCTTATTTAATTTAAACTTTGTATGGGTGTTTAAACAGAATTGATGGTATTAGAAGGGCTTCTTATTTCTTGATTATTATGTACACTTAAGACCCGATTCAATGGGCGGAACTGGGGCAGGATATGGGCACAGCAGAGATGTGATGTCACAGCTCATCTAATTCCTGATAAGCTGTGGTGTTACTTATGCCCAAAATATTACTCCAGATTCCTGGTGTGGCACACAAAGGCGCATGTCACTGGTTAGACGCTCCTGATTCATTAAAAGGCATGCATCTGTTAATGAATCAAGAGCATCTGACTCCTACATGCCCAATCATCAAGATTCGAAAGAAAACTGCTGGTCTTGATGAATCTGGGCCTTTTTCGTTAAGACTATGTGCACACGTTGCGGATTAGGCTTAGGAATTTCTGTTGCGGATTCTGCCTCTCCTGGCAGAAAACGTACCTGCGGATTTGTCGAGTTTTTTGTGCGGTTCCGCAGCATTTTTTGTGAGTTTTTGCTGTGGTTTTCTTGTGGATTTGCTGCGTTTTTTACCCCTTTCTATAATGGAATGGGTACAAAAACGCTGCAGATTCACAAAAACGAAGTGACATGCTACTTCTTTTAAAACGCAGCGTTTCCACAGCGGATTTTCCGCAAAGTGTGCACAGCATTTTTTTTTCTCATTGATTTATATTGTACTGTAAATCAATTGTGGATCTGCAGCGTTTCTGCACCTCAAAAAACGCAGAGAATCCGCAACGTGTGCACATACCCTTAATACAGGGAATTTTTCTCCCCAGTGCCTTTTTCAGCTCTCTTACTTCTGGTCCAGAATGAATGATATGAACATATATTAATTGCAGATGTTTTAATAGCATTATAATATAAGATTTAAAAACTAAAGATTTTTCAAAGTGCTAAAAAGCTTGGCAAAGTATTACACTTATTTATAATAGCTTTATAGTTTTATGTAAAAAAAAAAAACTTGGAAAATGTCTAAAGTTACAATCTGCAACTTTCTAAAATACTTTATGATTTAATTCCACACCAATTTAGGATCTCTGTTTCCTGCCTTAGAATTGGAACAGCCTTGTTTCTCCATAGGCTAAAAAACAACATAGACTTAGCGCACCAATCCAGCTTTTTTTGCTTTTTTTTTTTTTTTACTTCAGCGCTTGAGTGGTACTTCTAATGTAAGTTCCTTGTCTCTACACTCATACTTACCAGCCACCATCTTCACCTTTTATATGCATCGCTCCAGTCAGTCTTCAGCAGTTTATGGGTAACTGTGAGGTCCCTTTTCAGAGCTGGAGGTAAGCCTTGTTCTGGTTCTCATAGACTTTCATTAAAGGGAACCTGTCACCCCCCAGGCATTTGTAACTAAAAGAGCCACCTTGTGCAGCACTAATGATGCATTCTGACAAGGTCGCTCTTTTAGTTCTTGGTGCTGTAACTGCAGAAATAATCGATTTTGTAATTTGTCCAAAATACCTTGAAATAGTCCTGGGGCAGGTCTTTCCCCCCTAATGCAGATGCAGCACCACCATCACTCATGCCCTCTTGGCGCCTGGCGCCGCCACCTCAGCGTTGTTTTCAACTGTCCCAGTGCCTGTGCTGTTATCTTATACCTTGGCCATGTGCAGTTAGCGCTGCCCATCTTCTGACATCATTTGATGTCTTGCTGACTGCGCCTGTGCGGCCGCGCTGGCCAAGATCCCACTCCGCAGTGTCTTCTGATTTATTCACACTGCGGGCGGGATCTCTGGCAGCACGGCCGCACAGGTGCAGTCAGCAAGACATCAAATGATGTCAGAAGACGGGCAGCGCTAACTGCAAATGCCCAAGGCATAAGATAACAGCACAGGCTCCGGGACAGTTGAAAACAACGCTGAGGAGGTGGTGCCAGGCGCCAACAGGGCATGAGTGATGGCGGTGCTGCATCTGCATTAGGGGAGGAAAGACCTACCCCCAGGACTATTTCAAGGTATTTTGGACAAATTGCAAAATCGATTTTTTCTGCAGTTACAGCACCAACAATTACAAGAGCCACCTTGTCAGAATGCAGCATTAGTGCTGCACAAGGTGGCTCTTTTAGTTACAAACGCCTGGGGGGGTGACAGGTTCCCTTTAAGAGCTTGTGATTATTACTTCTGACTTCTGGTCAGTCAGAAGTTGCGGTAACAAGATAGTGGCGGGGGACCAGAGCTGCGCTAGGAAGAGCTGAAGATCACATCTGGTAAGTATAATACTAGGGGCAGGGACCTTTCATTAGTAGCTCCTTTCCAGTGCTGAATAAAAAAAACCCACTGGAGTGGTGCTTGGAAACTGAGTTCACAATACTATCTGTATTAATGAAATCCTGCTAAGTTTTGATGTATTTACTTTAAAAATTTACATTGAAATTGCTGTTTAATCCTGGTATAAATATCAACTAGATTTGGACTCATTACTAGAGATGAGTAAACCCAAACAGTAAAGACCGACATAGAATGAATTTTACAGCATCAAAGTTCGGGTGCCCATTGACTTCTATGCGGTTCAGGTTCGGGTTTAAGGTCAGGAAGAAACCGAACTTTGGATTAAAGTTCACTCTAACCCAATAAACATACACAGGTTCGCTCATCCCTACTCATAACATGATCATTTTAATATCAGAATAACTTTTAGTAGCTGTCATAACTAAAATAAATATCTAGCCTTGGCAAACCCTTGAGAGCTATCACATAGGCGTAACTATAGATACTCTATAATTTGCATTACTGATTTATTTTATTCATACAATCTTTATACTGCAGCAAATTCTCAGATTATTAGTCAAAGATTATTATTATTATTATTATTTTTAGCTATGAGAAGTAGGTCAGTACTGAAACAAGTGAAATGAGACTGTCCTCATTCCCTGATGTCAAGCAGAGATCATAAAATTGGTGAGAAATAGTGATGAGCGAGTGTACTCATTGCTCAGGTCTCCCTGAAGATGCTCGGGAGATCTCCGAGTATTTGTTAGTGCTCGGAGAATTCATTTTCATCGCCTCAGCTGCATGATTTACAGCTGCTAGCCAGCCTGAGTACATGTGGGGGTTGCCTGTTTGTAAGGGAATTCCCACATGTATTCAGGCTGTCCAGAAGCCGTAAATCATGCAACTGAGGGGAAGAAAACAAAATCTCCGAGCAGATCCAAATACTCGGAGATCACCCGAGCGCGCTCGGGGAGACCTGAGCAACAATGCTACTCGCTCATCACTAGTGAGAAATCAAAATATTTGGATAAGAAATTAGCAAAAGCTTTGCATCACTAGGGGCATAGAAAAGATGGAAATTATGGGGCAGGTTATATTTGCACTAAAATTTGCTATTGGAAAATTATTGTGCAAGTACAGCCAAGTACGCACCAAATTTATTAGAAGTGCAGCCCTGAAGCACCTCTCTTAATAATTTCCTCCAAAGTATATTATAAAGTTAGTTGTGTGCAAACAGAAAAACCCATTAATGACAAGGATTCAAAATTAGAATGCAAGTGCGCAGGCGTACACCGAAAGCTTGCTTGGATTCTTCTTACGCTTTTCTCATCAGGCATTTTGCAGGTGTTCAGCTTTTCACAGACTATTGTTCTATAGGCATGGGCAAGGTGAGATAATACAGTTACTTATCCAATAGTGCTGCAGATTAAAAACAGTGTGTTAGTGTCAGCTACAATTAAGGTTATACCAAATATACCATTATATTTTAAGTGTTATTTAGTATTATTATTATTATTATTATTATTGTACATTTTTATAGCGCCATTTATTTCATGGAGCTTTACATGTGAAAAAGGGGGCAAATATAGACAAATACATTAAACATGAGCAAAAAGCAAGGCACACAGGTACATAAGGAGTGAGGACCCTGCCCGCGAGGGCTCACATTCTGCAGGGGATGGGTGAGGATACACTAGGAGAGGGTATTAGCACAATTTGTCAGGATAATCCGATGACGTTAGCGAATCTTTCATTTACAGTAAATTCTAAGTCTCTGGCTTCCAAATTTTAGCTAGAGATGTAGAGATGAATGAATCGTTGAAAACGTAAATTTCCGCCCTCCTTGGAAGAAGCAGCACGAGAAACATGCATCAGGGTGCTTCTGTGGCCACTACACAGGTTGTACTACATGCTATATTTCATTTCTTAGCAACTTTGTTTTTTCATATAACAGCATAGCCATGGTTCACATGACTCTTATGTCCAACTATATTTATTTTTATATTCTGCACTAATGAGAGATATGTTAGGGAGCTCTATAATTAATATTATATAGTATTTATTTATATACATTTTAGCTTTTATTCCTCTACTTTAGTGGCTATCTTTACACTTTTTTTTATAAAGGGTGTTTTTCCATTTTTTATAGGATCTTAATCCACAATATTGTTTTTTCAGTTTTGGTGTATTACCCCTTTTTCCATGCCTATACAATTCTAACTTTATTATTATCATTACTTAGCTATGTCAATTTATGTGCATTTATTGTTGTGGTACACTGTGTGGTTATGCCTGTATTTGACGTTTTCTTTTAATGTCATTTAACCTTTTTTGACTCAATAAAAATAAGAATTTGGTATACCCATGGCCATTGCTCCCTTGTTCTTTATCATTTTTTTTGTTTGATTAGGGGAGAGCTCTTTATTTTTGGTCCATCTGAATCAAATTTTAACTAGAGATGAGCAAATCTTTCGAAAATTTAATTTTACCAACTTCTCCAGATTTTTTCCCAAAATTTGATTTGCATCAAAGCGATTTGCTGCTAATTGAAAGCGTCTACCTTGAAAAGAAATAGTAATGTAACATGAAATAGTTAATAATTGTCATATGTCTACTTTATGTTGACATTACATTTTAAAAGTCTATTTAGTTTATAAGTTTATCAACAATTTTTCAAGAAACTTTCAGAAACCTATGTTTTTAAGAATCGATTCAGCATTGAGATGCCTAAAAATGTACAATATATTACTGCAGAACCCCCCAAAAAAACAGCTAATTTTAAAAAGTGCACTCTTTATAGTATTCAAAATAATACAAAATAATATTTACAAAGTTTTTTTAAACTCTTCATGTGCTTCTCATAAACTGTTGCAAAGTGAAAATAAAAACGGACAAAATTACATTTTTTTCATTAAGATATAGTTCCCGTATTTTGCTGGAATGGTTTCCTATCATCACATTATATTTGCAATACAGAGAAAACCTCCAGAAGTAACCCCATTTTGGAAATCATCCCCCTCAAGGACATTATCAAGGGTGTAATAAATATTTAACTCCAAAGTGTCTTCGGGAGATTAATGTGCTGTAGATGGCAAAAAATGTAATCTGTCATATTTTTCCCAGTTAGGATTTGTTTTTTTACATTGATTGTGCAGCATTAGTGAGTGAGATGCTAATTTTATTCTGTGGGTAAAAAATTCTTTGTAAAAAATGAAAATATATCTCTGTTGCCATATTCTAAGACACATAACCTTGTTATTTTTATGTTGATATGAGTTGTATGAGGAAAAGCTGTAGTTTTTATTGCTTTTGGATGCATGTGGTCAATTTTATTTCATTTTTTGTGAGACATGACATTGAAACAGCAATTCTGACATTTTTTTTAAAGTTTTTTTATGGTGCGCACTGAGTAAGATAAATAGCTTGCTCATTTTTATAGTTTGGGTTGTTGTAGACACAGTGATCCCAAACATGTACAGTTTATCACTTTTTTACAATAAATTTGGACGGGGGTGTAGGAGTTTATGAAGGCTTGATTTTGTGTTTGTGACTTTTTTGCTTTTTATTCATTTTTTTTTTTCAATATGAAGTAACAAAAAATACAGCAATTCTAGCTATTTTTAACTGTGTTTACATGGAGAGCCAAGCGACAAGCTACTTTTATAGTTCGGCTAATTGTAGACTTAACAATTACAAATTTATGTTGTTGTTTTTCTTTTTAAATTGTTATTTTTGGTTGTAAGAGTTTTTTATTTTTGTTTAATTTTTCAAAATTTTTTTTTTTACTGTACAGGTTACAGGAATAGCTCACACCTCATTTTTTTTGCTCCTACAGCCTGTTAGTTCTCCCACAATCTACCCACTCCTCTTTCACACTAGCTAAAGTCAAGGGGATGTGGGAGCACTTTAGAACCTGTATCTCAGCCAGAATTGCAGCCAGAGCAGTAATTTAGGGATCATTTTGAAGTTGAGATTCTCAGCTTTAGGGTTCACTCACATGACCGTAGATCCTCTCATCTGAGAGAATCGGGTTGATTATGGTAATGACACTCTGATCAAATTCTGATCAGAGTTTGATCAGAGTGTCAGCATAATGTGATCTGATTCTCTTGGAGGAGGACAAGATAAATAACAAAACTTCTTCATCTTCTCCATTTTGTAAGTCCATTGATATAAGACTACACCCAGATTTCAATGCGTGAGTGGCATCAGATTTCAAAGTTCTCCGATTTTTTTCACTGCCATCAGTACTGCCCCCCAAAATATCATTGGTCCTAGTCTATTCAATTAAAACTTGTATAGCACTCATCTGATGTATACACTCGTGTAAGCGAGCCCTTAAAATGAAACTCAGAAGTGCAAGCTACCATACAATCAAAAACTCATGTGTTATCCATAATGATACCAAGAAAAATGACAGCTCATCCCACACAAAAAATACACCCTTAACATCTACAGAAACATTAACATGAGTGTGAGGTTATCCTCATATGTCTTACCTTTAAAGTAAGCACAGTTAAAGAGATTTTTAGTTTTTCCGGTACTCACTAGGGTGAATTCATGAGTTTGTTTTTTGAACAATTGTACCTTGAATAACTCATATCCAGGGATTAATACCTCTTTTTCATTGGGATACTTTGAGAACTTCATTATGTTAGCGCCATAACGTGTTTGCATTTTGAAGAATGATGCAGTGCCAAAATTTTTCGCTACTTTTATATCTTCAGAGCTTGAGGTAAACTGGCCAAATCGGATGACACGACCTGAACTGTTAGAAGGTACAAAATGAATGCTTTTCACGCCTCTATAAACCAGTGTTGATCTTTTCTTGTTGCCTAACAAGTCCACAGCCATAGTCAAGTAGTAGTGCATTGCCTTAAAACGGTATTTGTTCTTGTAATTTTTTGATGAAGCACCGACATCTCTTGTCGCTTTATTGAAAGCCTCATATATATTACCTGTATAAGCAATCACTGCAATTCCATGTTCATTTTGAAAATTTTTGGGAAGCTTCATGGTTGGTTTGATTAGTTTCCAACTTTGCGAGGCTTTCTCCCAGGAATCTTTAAATTCCTTATTGGATTGCATTTCAGATTTCAATATGCCTGGGACGACCTTATCCATTTTATCTCTGCAACCTTTATATTGATCATCAAACATCTTAGGACTATCATCCAGTGGTATCTCCTAGACAGAAGAAAAAGGCTCTTTAATTTTTCAATGTATCTACCCTACTGACAGGTCTCAGATGTACCTTAGGATCTGTGTTTAAAACATAGAACAATCTTGTTTTATAGAAATTTTAGGGTAATAAAATCAAAATGAATAAAGGTCTACTAGAAAAATAAAATAATAAAGCAAATAAGAATGGCTTAGGTGTAAAAGAAGTACCCTGCTATACTGGTTAACAACAGTAGATCATGTTAATATTCACAGCACCCATGAGATCAACCAAACCCTCTAAAGGCTGTAAAGCTGCCACTATATTCCCATAGTACAACAGCTGGACATACCCATGAGATTGCTGTTGGCCAAACTATTGCCCAACAGACAGTTCTCTCTACTAACAAGCCAATACACTGGAGCACCCATCTCAGCCAAGTGTGTTTATGCTCTCTATAAGAAATATGCTGCTAGAATTTTCTGGCAGTGGCTTATCTAACTGCCAAAAATTATAATCAGTCGATTGAATTCCAAACGCCCATTTCTTATATTCCCAGAAATGTCAGAGACAGTTTTGATGTCACCATACACATTAGATGGTTGGTCTATCTTTATCCGAACCACCTTCAATAATAATAATAATACACATGCCACCCACTTGCAGGCTTCATCCAGGCTCCATATTCTCATAACCAAGATAATCATTGATAAAGGCCAATAAAGGCTGAAACATTGTGCTTTTTTGTTCATGTCAATGTGTGCCTGCTATAGAAAAATGACATCATTTACTGCAAATTTATGTACTGTGCCGAAGATTCTTCTTCAACTTAATTTACGTCCTTTTCTGACTGCACTCCCACTTTCTTAGTTGTTGCATATCCCTTAGACTCTACTAAACTTTTACATAATGTTTATGGTGGCCTTTACTTTATAATAAGGTGCCATCCTCTTTATACTCTGATTAGCTAAATATCTCATTCTCTTCAAAAGGTTTTTCCCACAATAGAAAATTATCACCTTTCCATGGTACAAGTCTGAATGTTGTTACCCCACCACTGGGACCCCACAAACACTACAATGTGAACCCCATTCTATATAAATACACTAATTACATTGAACATCAGATTAAATGGAGTAATTGTCATGCATGTAAGCATCTGCTCCAACATCAAAAGGAGACATGAGATTGCTTGGGTGCATTAGATTGCACCCAAGCCTTACACTATGGCTGGTCCGAATAACTAAAGCAATTGTTACCATCCACCTCTCGTGTCTCCCCCTTTTCCTCATAGTTTGTAAGCTTGCGAGCAGGGCCCTCACTCCTCTTGGTATCTATTTTCAACTGTGATTTCTGTTATGCTGTAACGTCTATTGTCTGTACAAGTCCCCTCTATAATTTGTAAAGCACTGCAGAATATGTTGGCGCTATATAAATAAAATTATTATACTCAATAG
The DNA here is from genome assembly GCF_032444005.1 of Ranitomeya imitator. Classification (NCBI taxonomy): domain Eukaryota; kingdom Metazoa; phylum Chordata; class Amphibia; order Anura; family Dendrobatidae; genus Ranitomeya; species Ranitomeya imitator. Next base: position 1,082,412,099 of record NC_091282.1, on the reverse strand, counting down.
AGTACAGGCCACATGAATCATGTAGTAAAGATGTACTGATGAAGGAAAGGGTGAATCAAACACCCGAAAACCCCGCTCATATGAACACAAACCTGTCCCGCCAAATTCAGGTGACAGGTTCCCTTTAATATAGCTTTCTATAACATTATGTAACCCATGTGCATGAAACTTTACTTAGAGGCTGCATGGTAATGGCTTCATATACTCATCCGTCATAACACTAGAACCATTAACAGGTGAGATGAATAACATTGATTACCAGGGTAGGGTGTTGTTCAGAAATTCCTTGACAATCCATCAAAATGCGACACTTTTTTCCCCCATCCATAAAAAATTTTGATGCATCCATGATGTTTTTTAAAGCTGAAGAAACGTATACAGATTATGGTGACTAATTATTCAGATTTTACAGTTTGCAGAGAATGTGTCATATAAGAACTATGGGCTGTGCACACATATCACTTAAAATGTTAATAATGTCTTATGGTTTTCTGTCTGCAAACTTTATATATCGTCTGTACTGATGGTGATTCTGGTGCTGTACTTTTGTACTCATGATGATTTTGGAGATATATTCCTATTTTGCTGGTGGTTTTGATGATGTATTTTTGTACTGATGTGGTTTTGGTAATGTATTTCTGTACTGAAGATGGTTTTGGTGCTGTATGGTTGAACTGATGGTGGTTTGGTGATATATTCCTGTAATGATGATAGTTCTGGTTATGTACTTTGGTACTGATGGGGGTCATTATAGTGTACTAACAAGCAGGGCCGGACTGGCCATTGGGCAATTCTGGCAAATGCCAGAAGGACCTGTCTGGTCATGGGCTGCCTTGTCTGCTGCGTTGTTAGCAAAATCAGTTTTCTCAAGACTCATATACTGTTAACAGTTGTGATGGCGCACAAAGTCACTGACTCCATCACTTACCCCAGCAGGCCACGGGTATCATTAGAAAAATTGGTCTTGTAGTAAATCTTGCTTTCCTCCATCCACGATACTGTTAATCTATCCCCATCTGTTGCTTGGAAACGGGACAACATGGGCCTGTGTGATTGCAAATGCCAGGGCTGAATTTCAGCCCCAGTCCGTACATGCTAATAAGGGTTTAGTTATGTATTTTTGTACTGCTGGTGGATTTGGCTATGTATTCCTGTACTGTTATTGTTTTCAGCCATAGAGGCGGGGTTTTCGGGTGTTTGATTCACCCTTTCCTTACCCGCTGGCTGCATGCTGGCTGCAATATTGAATTGAAGTTCATTCTATGTCCTCCATAGTACACGCCTGCGCAAGGCAAGATTGCCTTGTGCAGGCATGTACTACGGAGGACAGAGAATGAACTTCAATCCAATATTGCAGCCAGCATGCAGCCAACGGGTAAGGAAAGGGTGAATTAAACACCCGAAAACCCCGCCTCTATGGCTGAAAATTGTTCCCTCCAAATTCAGGTGACAGAGTCCCTTTAAATTTAAGAGGGGATTGGATACCTTTCTTGAAAAGTATAATGTTGCAGGGTATATACACTAGATTCCTTGATAGGGTGTTGATCCAGGGAACTAGTCTGATTGCCGTATGTGGAGTCGGGAAGGAATTTTTTTCCCCAAAGTGGAGCTTACTATTTGCCACATGGTTTTTTTTTTCCTTCCTCTGGATCAACATGTTAGGGCATGTTAGGTTAGGCTATGGGTTGAACTAGATGGACTTAAAGTCTTCCTTCAACCTTAATAACTATGTTACTGCAACAAATACCGGGAGGAAGGAGAGAGAGACTACAGAAAGAATAGCGCCTACCTGGAAGCCAGGGAAAGTGCAGAATACGTGGCTCTGTGTGAATTATGTTGCCCGTGTGGTGAATATAATGCTGTCTGGTAAAGTTATGCTGTTGAAACATGACCCCTTCTCTGCAGTGATTTGCGGAGCTCATGAATGCGGAGCCGACATGACAGCAGCCGAGAGGCCTCTGACAATAACCGTGAGTGTGTTGCTGCGCATGCTGCATATGTATCGCATAAGACTTTACATTTCATCTGTGGAGCGCCAGGGTGTGGGATCGTACAGCCCGTTGCCACGACTACCACCTTGGTTTCCTTACAAGTATATGAATGCAGTGCCAGAACCCATGTCAGTACATGAATGCAGCATCACAGTCAGTACATGTACATAGCATCAAGCTTGGTGCAGTGATGAATTGCAATGTCAAGTCAGCCCCATACACAATTGTATCTCATTAACTTCTAATTCCCAGTGTGTCCTTAACAATAGTATGGAGACAAAACTGGGAATTGTTGTTATCAGTCATCATCAGACGATGGACTATACAGGTACCACAGTACTGATTAGACATAGTCCATATCACAAACATCTACATCCAGATATCTTATTGAAGACATCTTCTCTGATTAAAGTCATATTTCTTATTTTCATCTCCATTTTGTCCAGACACCATGACGAGATTCCACACCCAAAGCTCGCCTCTGCAGATTTTTCTGTTCTCCTGCTTCAGCAGCACTTTCTGACATGATGGCCTTACAAATAAAAGTATCATTATACTGCCCCATAAATCAAAATATCTCCAATGTTGTGTCACTGTATAAATAATTGCCCCCTCACTGGGCTTCCTGTATAAAATATCCCCACCACACTGCCCCTATCCAAAATATCACCCCAAACAGCCCCTTTCCATATTTCACCACAATGCCCATTTTCACAATATCACCCCGCACATACTGCCCCTCTCCATAATATTGTCCAAAACTGCCACTTATCATATCTCCCCCACAATGCCTCTGCATAATGGCCCTATCACCCTGCGCTATATTATGCCCCCTTTCACAATCCTACAATTGCCCCATAATGTGCTCCATTGCCCCATAATGTACTCTCACAGTAACCCCAGTCCTTACCTACCCTCACCCATCTCTCTGACAAAAAAAATGAAAACAGATTTCATGTTCAGCTCTTCCACGGAGTGCTTACCAGTGCCCACCGTGTCCTCACCAGTTTGACGGCCCCAGAGCCGGCAGTAGTACTATGAGGTCAGTAGTGTGCTAATCACGCCGTTGCACATCGGGGCCAGGGCTGGCAGTCCCGACACAACAATCTTCAAATGTATTCACATTTTTTAGACACAGATACATTTCACTATATGAAGAATGGAGTGGCATCTCCTGAACAGCTCTGCAGGTGACACAATATCAGGATTGGTGCCACAGGATTGGAGGATGGCTCATGTGGTACCAATATGTAAGAAAGGTAAAAGGTGAATCCAGCCAACTACCATCCGGTAATCGTTTCTGACTAATACCAACACTTTGCTATAGTGGAAAAAATATTGAAATAATTAACCCCTTCAAGACCCAGCCTATTTTGACCTTAAAGACCTTGCCGTTTTTTGCAATTCTGACCAGTGTCCCTTTATGAGGTAATAACTCAGGAACGCTTCAACGGATCCTAGCGGTTCTGAGATTGTTTTTTCGTGACATATTGGGCTTCATGTTAGTGGTAAATTTAGGTCAATAAATTCTGCATTTATTTGTGATAAACACGGAAATTTGGCGAAAATTTTGAAAATTTCGCAATTTTCACATTTTGAATTTTTATTCTGTTAAACCAGAGAGATATGTGACACAAAATAGTTAATAAATAACATTTCCCACATGTTTACTTTACATCAGCACAATTTTGGAAACAAAATTTTTTTTTGTTAGGAAGTTATAAGGGTTAAAATTCGACCAGCGATTTGTCATTTTTACAACGAAATTTACAAAACCATTTTTTTTAGGGACCACCTCACATTTGAAGTCAGTTTGAGGGGTCTATATGGCTGAAAATACCCAAAAGTGACACCATTCTAAAAACTGCACCCCTCAAGGTACTCAAAACCACATTCAAGAAGTTTATTAACCCTTCAGGTGCTTCACAGCAGCAGAAGCAACATGGAAGGAAAAAATGAACATTTAACTTTTTAGTCACAAAAATTATCTTTTAGCAACAATTTTTTTATTTTCCCAATGGTAAAAGGAGAAACTGAACCACGAAAGTTGTTGTCCAATTTGTCCTGAGTACGCTGATACCTCATATGTGGGGGTAAACCACTGTTTTGGCGCACGGCAGGGCTTGGAAGGGAAGGAGCGCCATTTGACTTTTTGAATCAAAAATTGGCTCCACTCTTTAGCGGACACCATGTCACGTTTGGAGAGCCCCCGTGTGCCTAAAAATTGGAGCTCCCCCACAAGTGACCCCATTTTGGAAACTAGACGCCCCAAGGAACTTATCTAGATGCATAGTGAGCACTTTGAACCCCCAGGTGCTTCACAAATTGATCCGTAAAAATGAAAAAGTACTTTTTTTTCACAAAAAAATTCTTTTAGCCTCAATTTTTTCATTTTCACATGGGCAACAGGATAAAATGGATCCTAAAATGTGTTGGGCAATTTCTCCTGAGTACACCAATACCTCACATGTGGAGGTAAACCACTGTTTGGGCACATGGTAAGGCTCGGAAGGGAAGGAGCGCCATTTGACTTTTTGAATGAAAAATTATTTCCATCGTTAGCGGACACCATGTCGCGTTTGGATAGCTCCTGTGTGCCTAAACATTGGCGCTCCCCCACAAGTGACCCCATTTTGGAAACTAGACCCCCCAAGGAACTAATTTAGATGCCTAGTGAGCACTTTAAACCCTCAGGTGCTTCACAAATTGATCTGTAAAAATGAAAAAGTACTTTTTTTTCACAAAAAAATTCTTTTCGCCTCAATTTTTTCATTTTCACATGGGCAGTAGGATAAAATGGATCATAAAATTTGTTGGGCAATTTCTCCCGAGTACGCCGATACCTCATATGTGGGGGTAAACCACTGTTTGGGCACTCGGCAGGGCTCGGAAGAGAAGGCGCGCCATTTGACTTTTTGAATGGAAAATTAGCTCCAATTGTTAGCGGACACCATGTCGCGTTTGGAGAGCCCCTGTGTGCCTAAACATTGGAGCTCCCGCACAAGTGACCCCATTTTGGAAACTAGACCCCCCAAGGAACTTATCTAGATGCATATTGAGCACTTTAAACCCCCAGGTGCTTCACAGAAGTTTATAACGCAGAGCCATGAAAATAAAAAATAATTTTTCTTTCCTCAAAAATGATTTTTTAGCCTGGAATTTCCTATTTTGCCAAGGATAATAGGAGAAATTGGACCCCAAATATTGTTGTCCAGTTTGTCCTGAGTACGCTGATACCCCATATGTGGGGGTAAACCACTGTTTGGGCGCACGGCAGGGCTCGGAAGGGATGGCACGCCATTTGGCTTTTTAAATGGAAAATTAGCTCCAATCATTAGCGGACACCATGTCACGTTTGGAGAGCCCCTGTGTGCCTAAACATTGGAGATCCCCCAGAAATGACACCATTTTAGAAACTAGACCCCCAAAGGAACTAATCTAGATGTGTGGTGAGGACTTTGAACCCCCAAGTGCTTCACAGAAGTTTATAACGCAGAGCCATGAAAAAAAAAAAAAAAATTATTTTCTCAAAAATGATCTTTTAGCCTGCAATTTTTTATTTTCCCAAGGGTAACAGGAGAAATTTGACCCCAAAAGTTGTTGTCCAGTTTCTCCTGAGTACGCTGATACCCCATATGTGGGGGTAAATCACTGTTTGGGCACATGCCGGGGCTCGGAAGTGAAGTAGTGACGTTTTGAAATGCAGACTTTGATGGAATGCTCTGTGGGCGTCACGTTGCGTTTGCAGAGCCCCTGATGTGGCTTAACAGTAGAAACCCCCCACAAGTGACCCCATTTTGGAAACTAGACCCCCAAAGGAACTTATCTAGATGTGTGGTGAGCACTTTGAACCCCCAAGTGCTTCATAGAAGTTTATAATGCAGAGCCGTGAAAATAATAAATACGTTTTCTTTCCTCAAAAATAATTATTTAGCCCAGAGTTTTTTATTTTTCCCAAGGGTAACAGGAGAAATTTGACCCCAATATTTGTTGTCCAGTTTCTCCTGAGTACGGTGATACCCCATATGTGGGGGTAAACTACTGTTTGGGCACATGCCGGGGCTTGGAATTGAAGTAGTGACGTTTTGAAATGCAGACTTTGATGGAATGCTCTGCGGGCGTCACGTTGCGTTTGCAGAGCCCCTGATGTGCCTAAACAGTAGAAACCCCCCACAAGTGACCCCATTTTGGAAACTAGACCCTGAAAGGAACTTATCTAGATGTGTGGTGAGCACTTTGAACCCCCAAGTGCTTCATAGAAGTTTATAATGCAGAGCCGTGAAAATAATAAATACGTTTTCTTTCCTCAAAAATAATTATTTAGCCCAGAATTTTTTATTTTCCCAAGGGTTACAGGAGAAATTTGACCCCAAAAGTTGTTGTCCAGTTTCTCCTGAGTACGCTGATACCCCATATGTGGGGGTAAACCACTGTTTGGGCACACGTCGGGGCTCAGAAGGGAAGTAGTGACTTTTGAAATGCAGACTTTGATGGAATGGTCTGCGGGTGTCACGTTGCGTTTGCAGAGCCCCTGGTGTGCCTAAACAGTAGAAACCCCCCACAAGTGACCCCATTTTAGAAACTAGACCCCCCAAGGAACTTATCTAGATATGTGGTGAGCACTTTGAACCCCCAAGTGCTTCACAGACGTTTACAACACAGATCCGTGAAAATAAAAAATCATTTTTCTTTCCTCAAAAATTATGTTTTAGCAAGCATTTTTTTAGATTCACAAGGGTAACAGGAGAAATTGGACCCCAGTAATTGTTGCGCAGTTTGTCCTGAGTATGCTGGTACCCCATATGTGGGGGTAAACCACTGTTTGGGCACACGTCAGGGCTCGGAAGTGAGGGAGCACCATTTGACTTTTTGAATACGAGATTGGCTGGAATCAATGGTGGCGCCATGTTGCGTTTGGAGACCCCTGATGTGCCTAAACAGTGGTAACCCCTCAATTCTAACTCCAACACACCCCTAACCCTTATCCCAACTGTAGCCGTAACCCTAATCACAACCCTAACCCCAACACACCCCTAACCCTAACCCCAACACACCCCTAACCCTAATCCCAACTGTAGCCATAATCCTAATCACAACCCTAACCCCAACACACCCCTAACCACAACACTAATTCCAACCCTAACCCTAAGGCTATGTGCCCACGTTGCGGATTCGTGTGAGATATTTCCGCACCATTTTTGAAAAATCTGCGGGTAAAAGGCACTGTGTTTTACCTGCGGATTTTCCGCGGATTTCCAGTGTTTTTTGTGCGGATTTCACCTGCGGATTCCTATTGAGGAACAGGTGTAAAACGCTGCGGAATCCGCACAAAGAATTCACATGCTGCGGAAAATACAACGCAGCGTTCCCGCGCGGTATTTTCCGCATCACGGGCACAGCGGATTTGGTTTTTCATATGTTTACATGGTACTGTAAACCTGATGGAACACTGCTGCGAATCCGCAGCCAAATCCGCACCGTGTGCACATAGCCTAATTCTAAAGGTATGTGCACACGCTGCGGAAAACGCTGCGGATCCGCAGCAGTTTCCCATGAGTGTACAGTTCAATGTAAACCTATGGGAAACAAAAATCGCTGTACACATGCTGCGGAAAAACTGCACGGAAACGCAGCGGTTTACATTCCGCAGCATGTCACTTCTTTGTGCGGATTCCGCAGCGGTTTTACAACTGCTCCAATAGAAAATCGCAATTGTAAAACCGCAGTGAAATGCGCAGAAAAAAACGCGGTAAATCCGCCATAAATCCGCAGCGGTTTAGCACTGCGGATTTATCAAATCCGCAGCGGAAAAATCCGCAGAGGACCAGAATACGTGTGCACATTCCTAACCCTAACCCTAGCCCTAACCCTAGCCCTAACCCTAACCCTACCCCTAACCCTACCCCTAACCCTACCCCTACCCCTAACCCTAACCCTACTCCTAACCCTACCCCTAACCCTAACCCTACCCCTAACCCTAACCCTATTCTAACATTAGTGGAAAAAAAAAAATTTCTTTATTTTTTTATTGTCCCTACCTATGGGGGTGACAAAGGGGGGGGGTCATTTATTATTTTTTTTATTTTGATCACTGAGATAGATTATATCTCAGTGATCAAAATGCACTTTGGAACGAATCTGCCGGCCGGCAGATTCGGCGGGCGCACTGCACATGCGCCCGCCATTTTGGAAGATGGCGGCGCCCGGGAGAAGACGGACGGGACCACGGCTGGATCGGTAAGTATGATAGGGTGGGGGGGGACCACGGGGGGGGGATCGGAGCACGGGGGGGGGGATCGGAGCACGGGGGGGGGAATCGGAGCGCGGGAGGGGTGGAACGGAGCGCGGGGGGCGTGGAACGGAGCACGGGGGGGCTGGAATGGAGCACGGGGGGGTGGAACGGAGCACGGGGGGGGGGTGGATCGGAGTGCAGGGGGGGTGATTGGAGCACGGGGGGGTGATTGGAGCACGGGGGGAGCGGACACGAGCACGGGGGGGAGCGGAGCACAGGGCGGAGGGGAGCCGGAGCAGTGTACCGGCCAGATCGGGGGGGTGGGGGGGCGATCGGAGGGGTGGGGTGGGGGCACACTAGTATTTCCAGCCATGGCCGATGATATTTCAGCATCGGCCATGGCTGGATTGTAATATTTCACCCGTTATAATGGGTGAAATATTACAAATCGCTCTGATTGGCAGTTTCACTTTCAACAGCCAATCAGAGCGATCGTAGCCACGAGGGGGTGAAGCCACCCCCCCTGGGCTAAACTACCACTCCCCCTGTCCCTGCAGATCGGGTGAAATGGGAGTTAACCCTTTCACCCGATCTGCAGGGACGCGATCTTTCCATGACGCCGCATAGGCGTCATGGGTCGGATTGGCACCGACTTTCATGACGCCTACGTGGCGTCAAAGGTCGGGAAGGGGTTAAATAGTTAAACCAATAATCTTTATTACATGAATCACTCAGTGAAAGACATCAGTACAAAAAGCCCCCAAAAAGACCCTTTAAAAAAGTTAGAGCAGCGTCGTTCATACACATATGAAAATGCAGGCACATATAACATATCTTAAAAATTTATGACAGTCTGTGTCTCATATAATTATAAATGACTAAGTTAGACTAATAAAAACAATGGCATACGCAAAAGAAGATCATAGGACTATGCTTGCTTTGATCTGCTTTCTTGCTTTAATGGCAGTAATCCCCTTACACAAATGAGCAGCAAGTAAAATATACCATGAATGAAGCTCAGAAATACAGACCATGTGCAATTTGTAAGTAGAACCACACTGCCCAGCACCCAATGCGCGTTTCGCGCTTAGCTTCGTCAGCTAGGGTGGTGGGTAGTGTGCTTCTACTTGCTGCTCATTTTTGTAAGGGGATTTTTAGAGGTTTTTTTTGTACTGTTTTCTTTCACTGTGTGATTCATATCATAAAGATTATTTAATTATTTCAATATTTTTTCTACTATAACAAAGTGGTGGCATGTGTCGGAAATTATTCTTTGAGTGGTTACCCCCACATGTTATTAATCTCCCTATATGTAATGGGTCTATAAGTCCTTTCTATTGAACTAACTACCGTCCGGTAAGCCTGACATCAGTAGTATGCAAAATTTTTGAGGGCAGCAAAATAGAAGACCTTCAGAAAAATATTGCAGAGGATAATATAATAACTGACATACAGCATGGATTCATGATGAATAAGTCATGTCTAACTAACATATTGAGTTTCTATGAGGAGGTAAGTGCAAATCTGGATGTTGGAAATGCGGCTGATGTGATTTATCTGGACTTTGCAAAGGCATTTGATACCGTACCACATAACAGCCTTATAGTGAAGCTACAGAGGCAAGGACTGGGGAAACTATATGCAGATGGGACAGGAATTGGCTAAATGACTGGAAACAAAGAGTCGTCATAAATGGTACGTTCTCTAAATGAGATATAGTCAGCAGTGGGGACCACAAGGATCTGTGCTAGGACCAATTCTTTTTACTCTCTTTATTAAGGACCTTGTGGATGGAATTGAGAGTAAGATGCCAGTCTTTGCTGACAACTCCAAACTATGTAGGATATTAAAATCTGACCTCGACATTACAACATTGCAAAACGATCGGAATATGACTGAATGGGCAAACACTTTGCAAATGAGATTTAAGGTAGATAAATGTAAAGTAATGCACCTAGGATAGAGTAATCCTATTGCTGCATATACATTAAATAGGAGTATACTCAGGACTACAGATCAAGAGAAGGACTTGGCTATTCTGGTTACCAGTAAGCTGAGCAGTAGTACTCAATGTCAAGCAGCAGCCGCAAAGGCAAACAAGATTTTAGGGTGTAAAAAAGAGAGAGAAAATCCTGTGAGTCCAACTTGTTGTTCCCACTTTATAAATCTAATTTTGGGCTCCACATATTAAAAATGATATTCAGAAGCTAGAGCCAGTTCAAAGGTGGGAAACTAGATTATTACAATGGATGGAAGGCCTCTCATATGATGAAAGGTTGGAAAAGTTGGGCTTGTTTGGCTTAGAAAAAAGACGGCTCAGAGGAGATCTCATCTATATGTATAAATATATGCGTGGTCAGTACAGAACACTGGCACATGACTTGTTCCTTCCAAGGACCATACTACGGACGAGGGGGCACTCATTACGGGTGGAAGAAAGGTGATTTAGACAGATAAATAGGTAAGGATTCTTTACAGTTAGAGCAGTCAGACTGTGGAATGGCGACCACAAGAGGTAGTAATGGCAACACTATGACAGCTTTTAAAAATGGCTGGATGATTTCCTCAATACACATAACATTGCAGGTTATAGCTAATTTAGTAACAAAATGTACACCTGGTGGAGAAAGGTTGATCTTGATGGACCTAGGTGTTTTTTCAATCTATGTAACTAGGTAACATGTGCCTCCGGGCCATATGTTATACATATAACAATCCATAACATGTAAGATTACATGGTACATGGCCATGTAGATAAAGTATTGTAGTGTCTGACAAGTTAAGGGTTACTACATTTGTATTTCTGATAGGAGCATTAAAGAGGTTGTCCAAGTTTGTGAAGAAAATCTGCAGTCACGCTATGTGGCTTCAGACCTCTAAATCCTCAGAGCATACACACTGCACGTTGTCAGGATGCTCCAGAGAGCGGTAGGTCACTTACCAACCAGATGTATGTTGCTTCACTCAATTCACTTGGATTACGCAAGGTAACATAGTAACATAGTAACATAGTTAGTAAGGCCGAAAAAAGACATTTGTCCATCCAGTTCAGCCTATATTCCATCATAATAAATACCCAGATCTACGTCCTTCTACAGAACCTAATAATTGTATGATACAATATTGTTCTGCTCCAGGAAGACATCCAGGCCTCTCTTGAACCCCTCGACTGAGTTCGCCATCACCACCTCCTCAGGCAAGCAATTCCAGATTCTCACTGCCCTAACAGTAAAGAATCCTCTTCTATGTTGGTGGAAAAACCTTCTCTCCTCCAGACGCAAAGAATGCCCCCTTGTGCCCGTCACCTTCCTTGGTATAAACAGATCCTCAGCGAGATATTTGTATTGTCCCCTTATATACTTATACATGGTTATTAGATCGCCCCTCAGTCGTCTTTTTTCTAGACTAAATAATCCTAATTTCGCTAATCTATCTGGGTATTGTAGTTCTCCCATCCCCTTTATTAATTTTGTTGCCCTCCTTTGTACTCTCTCTAGTTCCATTATATCCTTCCTGAGCACCGGTGCCCAAAACTGGACACAGTACTCCATGTGCGGTCTAACTAGGGATTTGTACAGAGGCAGTATAATGCTCTCATCATGTGTATCCAGACCTCTTTTAATGCACCCCATGATCCTGTTTGCCTTGGCAGCTGCTGCCTGGCACTGGCTGCTCCAGGTAAGTTTATCATTAACTAGGATCCCCAAGTCCTTCTCCCTGTCAGATTTACCCAGTGGTTTCCCGTTCAGTGTGTAATGGTGATATTGATTCCCTCTTCCCATGTGTATAACCTTACATTTATCATTGTTAAACCTCATCTGCCACCTTTCAGCCCAAGTTTCCAACTTATCCAGATCCATCTGTAGCAGAATACTATCTTCTCTTGTATTAACTGCTTTACATAGTTTTGTATCATCTGCAAATATCGATATTTTACTGTGTAAACCTTTTACCAGATCATTAATGAATATGTTGAAGAGAACAGGTCCCAATACTGACCCCTGCGGTACCCCACTGGTCACAGCGACCCAGTTAGAGACTATACCATTTATAACCACCCTCTGCTTTCTATCACTAAGCCAGTTACTAACCCATTTACACACATGTTCCCCCAGACCAAGCATTCTCATTTTGTGTACCAACCTCTTGTGCGGCACGGTATCAAACGCTTTGGAAAAATCGAGATATACCACGTCCAATGACTCACCGTGGTCCAGCCTATAGCTTACCTCTTCATAAAAACTGATTAGATTGGTTTGACAGGAGCGATTTCTCATAAACCCATGCTGATATGGAGTTAAACAGTTATTCTCATTGAGATAATCCAGAATAACATCCCTCAGAAACCCTTCAAATATTTTACCAACAATAGAGGTTAGACTTACTGGCCTATAATTTCCAGGTTCACTTTTAGAGCCCTTTTTGAATATTGGCACCACATTTGCTATGCGCCAGTCCTGCGGAACAGACCCTGTCACTATAGAGTCACTAAAAATAAGAAATAATGGTTTATCTATTACATTACTTAGTTCTCTTAGTACTCGTGGGTGTATGCCATCCGGACCCGGAGATTTATCTATTTTAATCTTATTTAGCCGGTTTCGCACCTCTTCTTGGGTTAGATTGGTGACCCTTAATATAGGGTTTTCATTGTTTCTTGGGATTTCACCTAGCATTTCATTTTCCACCGTGAATACCGTGGAGAAGAAGGTGTTTAATATGTTAGCTTTTTCCTCGTCATCTACAACCATTCTTTCCTCACTATTTTTTAAGGGGCCTACATTTTCAGTTTTTATTCTTTTACTATTGATATAGTTGAAGAACAGTTTGGGATTAGTTTTACTCTCCTTAGCAATGTGCTTCTCTGTTTCCTTTTTGGCAGCTTTAATTAGTTTTTTAGATAAAGTATTTTTCTCCCTATAGTTTTTTAGAGCTTCAATGGTGCCATCCTGCTTTAGTAGTGCAAATTCTTTCTTTTTACTGTTAATTGCCTGTCTTACTTCTTTGTTTAGCCACATTGGGTTTTTCCTATTTCTAGTCCTTTTATTCCCACAAGGTATAAACCGCTTACACTGCCTATTTAGGATGTTCTTAAACATTTCCCATTTATTATCTGTATTCTTATTTCTGAGGATATTGTCCCAGTCTACCAGATTAAGGGCATCTCTAAGCTGTTCAAACTTTGCCTTCCTAAAGTTCAATGTTTTTGTGACTCCCTGACAAGTCCCCCTAGTGAAAGACAGGTGAAACTGCACAATATTGTGGTCGCTATTTCCTAAATGCCCGACCACCTGCAGATTTGTTATTCTGTCAGGTCTATTAGATAGTATTAGGTCTAAAAGTGCTGCTCCTCTGGTTGGATTCTGCACCAATTGTGAAAGATAATTTTTCTTGGTTATTAGCAGAAACCTGTTGCCTTTATGGGTTTCACAGGTTTCTGTTTCCCAGTTAATATCCGGGTAGTTAAAGTCCCCCATAACCAGGACCTCATTATGGGTTGCAGCTTCATCTATCTGCTTTAGAAGTAGACTTTCCATGCTTTCTGTTATATTTGGGGGTTTGTAACAGACCCCAATGAGAATTTTGTTACCATTTTTCCCTCCATGAATTTCAACCCATATGGACTCGACATCCTCATTCCCTTCGCTAATATCCTCCCTTAAAGTGGACTTTAGACAAGACTTTACATAGAGACAAACCCCTCCTCCTCTCCGATTTTTACGATCCTTTCTAAACAGACTGTAACCCTGTAAGTTGACTGCCCAGTCATAGCTTTCATCTAACCATGTCTCGGTTATTCCCACTATGTCAAAGTTACCTGTAGATATTTCTGCTTCTAGTTCTTCCATCTTGTTTGTCAGGCTTCTGGCGTTTGCGAGCATGCAGTTTAGAGGATTTTGTTTTGTTCCAATCTCCTCACTGTGGATTGTTTTAGAAATGTTCTTACCTCCCTTCAGAGTATGTTTTCCTGGGTCGTCTTTGTTCGAGTCTAATGTTTTTCTTCCCGTCCCCTCTTCTTCTAGTTTAACGCCCTCCTGATGAGTGTAGCGAGTCTTCTGGCGAATGTGTGTTTCCCATGTTTGTTGAGGTGTAGTCCGTCTCTGGCGAGGAGTCCATCATACCAGTAATTCACACCGTGGTCCAGGAATCCGAATCCTTGTTGTCTGCACCATCGTCTTAGCCAGTTGTTTGCATCAAGGATCCTGTTCCATCTCCTGGTGCCATGCCCGTCTACTGGAAGGATAGAAGAAAAAACTACCTGTGCATCCAGTTCCTTTACTTTCTTCCCCAACTCTTCAAAGTCCTTGCAGATTGTAGGTAGGTCCTTCCTTGCCGTGTCATTGGTGCCAACATGTATCAGAAGAAATGGGTGGACGTCCTTGGAGCTGAAGAGCTTTGGTATCCTATCGGTCACATCCTTGATCATCGCACCTGGAAGGCAGCATACTTCTCTTGCAGTTATGTCCGGTCTGCAGATGGCTGCTTCTGTGCCTCTCAGTAGTGAGTCTCCCACCACCACCACTCTTCGTTGCTTCTTGGCTGTACTTTTTGCTGTCACTTGTTGCTGTGTGCCCTTTTCTTTTTTGCTTGCTGGTATTGCTTCATTCTTAGGTGTGCCATCTTCATCCTCTACAAAGATTTGATATCGGTTCTTCAGTTGTGTGGTTGGTGATTTCTCCATGGTCTTCTTGCTTCTTTTGGTCACATGCTTCCACTCATCTGCTTTTGGAGGTTCTCTGACACTTTTTTCACCTTCTGTGACCAGTAGAGATGCTTCTGTTCTGTCTAGAAAGTCTTCATTCTCTTTGATGAGTTTCAAAGTTGCTATTCTTTCTTCCAGACCCCGCACCTTTTCTTCTAAAAGGGCCACTAGTCTACACTTCTGACAGGTGAAATTGGATTCTTCTTCTGGTCGATCTGTGAACATGTAGCACATGCTGCAGCTCACCATGTAGGTTGTCACATCTGCCATGTTGCTCCTAGATCCTGCTGACTTGCTGTGTGTTTTCCTTCTTGTGTAATCTACTCAGCCAAGCTCTCTTGCAATAATGTCCTACAGGCAAAAATTTGCGCGCCGTAAGGCGCGCGGTTTGGTGATGCTTTCGAAGCAGCTGGTCCCGGCTGTACCCAACGATCTTCTAGCTTAGGGAGACTTCGCTTCTCCCAGAAGGCACCTGGAATATGCAAATTAGCCTCCTGAAGCTTGAAGGTCACGCACGTCTATTCAAAATCACATATTTACGATAACATGACCACCAGCTCCTGGCACTGGAGAATCCTCACAGTACACATTAATGCAAGAGGATTCATAAATCTGCAGTAACATAGATATGAGTATAAAAATATAGAGAGTAGAACGGCACTAGGGTAGAGCGTATCCAAATAGACAGGACTATTAACGGACGGCTGTGTATTCAGGCGCCACAATCACTGAGGGAACCGGTGCTCTGCATAAATGTCCAATAAATAATCCATATGTAGTAGAAAAGAAGAAAATATGCGGCACTCACCCCAAAATAGCTGTGAAGATTGTGGTCTTTATTGGAGAAAAAATGAAAATTACATCCGTCAGGACATCAGGTATATATGAGGGTGCGGTATAGGAGCTCGGACGACGGCCGTTTCGCACACGCAGGTGCTTCGACGGGTCCGGACCCGTCGAAGCACCTGCGTGTGCGAAACGGCCGTCGTCCGAGCTCCTATACCGCACCCTCATATATACCTGATGTCCTGACGGATGTAATTTTCATTTTTTCTCCAATAAAGACCACAATCTTCACAGCTATTTTGGGGTGAGTGCCGCATATTTTCTTCTTTTCTACTACATATAGATATGAGTATGTGACTTCAGACTTTCACCACAAACTTGGACAGCCCCTCTTATTATAAAATTAAGTGATGTAGCATGCCCAATCCTAACAGTGTGTAATATACTCACTATCAGGATTCGGCTCTGCTTGCCAGTTCCAGCAATCATCACATAACAATTCATATGTGATTTTCAGACTTACAGCGACTAGCTTCTCTTCCAGCTTACCTCAATGAAGATGAGGCTGAAGTATTTAATTGAAAATGGAGAGAATTCTGAAGAGCAGCTAGTCGGCATCTATTTGTAAGTAAGCGAATCGCATATGAACGGACATTTGATGACTACTCAAAAAACTTAAGCTGGGTATAGGAGGGGGGCGTCAAACTGAGTTCTTGTCCCTAATACCAAAAAACTTAGGTCCAACTCTGATTACGCCTATCAAGGGGTAAAACACAGTATTCACTAAATGAATAGTCAATTCTTCAAGCTGATGCATTCGAAGCAGAGAAAAATGTCAAATGTAAGGATCATAGTGACTTTGACAAGGGTCTGATTGAAATGTGTAGATGGCTGAATCAAATCCTCTCTAAAATAGTGAATTTTGAGATTTAATAACTGGTATTCATTGATTGGAATCAATGGGTGGTCAACACGCATTGTCACCAAAGATATCTACTCGCTAATTATAGCCTAGTATACAAACAGTATCTGGTGTTTGTGATTAGAATGATGTGATAACATAATTTAATTGTAAAAAATACAAGTGATATTTTATTGGGTTATAGATCAGTACAAAGTTCACCCTCTTTAACTTACGTCTCTCATATTCTTGCATTAGCTGTAACATTATGATGTTACATTAAATATACTGTACTTTACAAAGAGTGCTACAACACTTTCCACTATTTGGTACAATACCTGTGCCAGAAGTTTCTTCATGTGAAAAGTAAGGAAGATGAGCACAAATATTTTCCACTCAATCATTTTATATGCTTTATATCTGCAAAAGAATGGTAAAGTCAGAAGTTTCTCTTCAATTTTTATTAGATTCAAAGCATAATTCATGAACAGCCACGTTGAGGTCTGTATAAGGTAAAATGGCTTTTCCTCAACTATTTTTATAAAGGGATGTGAGGAGTAAGGGCTCAGTAAGGCTACGTGGCCTCGATCAGGAACTGCTGCGGGTTGGACACTGCGTATTTATGCAGCGTCAAACCCTCAGTGGACAGATATTACAGCATAGCGGATGGGCTTACTAGAAATTCCATGCCCACTAAGCATAGATAGTCGCCTGCCGATCACTTGCGGACACTGACATGCGGAGCGTCTATCAAGACTGCAACATGTCAATTTCTAGCATCTCCGCAAAAGAAATTGCATCAATATAAATGTATTGAATGCGGTAAATCAGCATGGTTCTGTAAACACATGCGGGTTTACCTGCATTCAATAGATGGCAGCGCTGCAAGTTCCGGATTGTGGGTACCCGGCCTAAAGCGTCAGTGATTTTTCTCATATACAAAAAATGGTTGGCATTTCATCAGTGTTTCTGATCAGATTTTCAATAGTACTTGGTTAGTGTGTCCATCTATACCATCAGAGTTTCATCAGTTTTCAAGTGTACAATAAAAAATTATGGAGGTTTCTTAAGTTTTTTCTATCAAGCAATCTATGAAAAGCAGCACAAAAATGGCATCTGAGTACTGTCCAATTTATTCACAGACCTAAAGCCTTGCATAAACATATAACTAATCTTGATAGTAATGCAAATAGCTTAGGCCATATTTCCACGATGAGCTTTTGATGAGTTTTTGATACTGCGTCCGAAGCGCTGCGCCTTACAGTTCCAGCAAAGTGGATAAGATTTATAGAAATCTCATGACGACTTTAGTTAGAAATTTGTTAGAAATGCAAATAGCTAGCTCATTGAAAATAAGACCATAGTTTTGCAGAAAATGTAAGTAGTAATAATAATAGTAATCATATAGTTCATATATTTAGATAAAGACTACTCTTACACAGTTTTTCTAGGCTTTTAGATAAACAGCCTCACCTGATGGGATTTCTGATTCTCTGGTCGACTCTCTGTGTCTGCTACTTCAGTTCTAGGGCTATTCGCTTTTTATATCATTTTACTTCCTCATTCAGACAATGTCCCAACACAAAACTGTTATACGTTTCCGAAGAAAAGAGATTAAATCGTGAAAAAGCCACAGAGCTGATAAAATACACAATTTCTGTTGAAAAATTATAACCACTTTTGATGTTTGCAATTTGGTAAACTTTATAATTGAATAAATTAAAGTTTTTTTCACTGGACCCTGGAGAAATATTGTCAGACCTTCTGATTCAAGGCAGAAAATCATGAAGGAACACAAACCAAATTATGTGTTAAAACTTAGATTCCTCAACCCCCCTCCACCAGCCTCCATCTTTACTCTGCGGATGACAGATTTTGAGACCCTTGGCTTTCTCTCAAGCGACTTATCAGGTAGTCAACTGGATAGGCCTTCCAATGAAAAATTAGTTCTCAAGAGTTCATTTGTGCAATCCTCTACCTTCAGAAAGTGTTTGCAACCCTCTGGTGTGTCTTGCAGGGGCAGTATTGGCACATAGTTACATATAGTGCTGAGCCCTATTCTACAACTGGCAAGAACCATTTGACTAAGTACAGATGACAGACCATCATTACTTTAAGATATGAAAGTCGGTCAGTCCGGAATATTGCTAGTGCTTTGAAAACCTCAAGTCAAGTGTGGTCCCAGGAAAGGAAAACCAAGAATCTCTGCTACAGAGGATAAGTTCTTCTGTTTTATCAGCTTCAGAAACTGCAAATTGACAGCACCTCTGTTAGGTGTCAAGTTCCCGCTTCTGCACAGGGAAAATCTCGAACCATCTCTGCTGCGGTCTCCCATTCTTCTCCAGCCGCAGTGGAGTCTGCTCAGCGGAAACGTCAGTCCCAGCATCTTGCTCAGTCTCACTCTGTTAATAGAGCTACTGCTGCATTGCCTGCTTCTGCCATTGTAGTCAGTGCTGGGCAGCGGCGAGCAGACGCTTTTGGGACGAAGTCCTGCTTTTCGTGTTCTGAGCATGCCCAGACTGAGATCTCTCAGTGGAGATCGAGGGTCACATGATCAGATACTGCAGCTAGCTCATTGGTCCTTCTTGGAAGGTCCTTGTGGGTGCTAGGACTAAGTTCTGTTTTGCATTCTGAGCATGCCCAGGGCAAGATCTCTCAGTGGAGATCTGGGATCACATGCTCAGGTACTGCAGCAACTCCATTGGTCCTTCTCTGAAGGTCCTAAACGTGCTGCAACTATTTAAGGCTCGCATGGCCGCACGCCCATGCGCTAGTATAGTCTTGATAATGCGTGTGTGTTGATGGATGTATGTCGATGGATGAAAGTCATTCTTTAAGATCCCATCCCTATTGTATGACTGCTCACGGAAGATGGATGATTGCTACCTAGCGCCCGACTTAACCATCAGCACGTTACACACATTACAGCCTCTAACTGCTGTGACCGCCAGTGCGGCGCCATGCGTTTTCACAGCGCTTTCCTGACCCAAGCCTGGGTGGTTAGTGGCATTCGCCAGTGCGGCACTGCATGCACTCTCGTGCTTCTTTATTATAATTATTTCAGTCACTCTGACACCTCAGTAGCGGTGTTGAGCGCATGAGGTCTATATGTACTCAAATCCTGTGTCTTGGGATTGAGTTCTAAGACTCCCTGCTTGCGCTTTTGGTGCGGTACCACGGTCCTGTAACGCAACAGGGTTCGCTTCCTTCACACAGGGTGAGGTTAACCCAGGTGTGTATTCATATTGTACCGCCATATAGTCCGTCATTACTTGGCAGCAGGTTCCATCTCTGCACGGTGGACCCCGGGCTGCGAACGCACCTTACTCCATCTGTCTTATTATTTGGTGCGTTCTGCTAGCCCTAACATTATACTAGCGCCAGGGTCTGGCTAGTAATGACGGACAAACAGCAATCTTTGCGGTATATCCAGCAGCTAGAGGGTAGGTTGTCGGCTCTCGAGAGCTCAACTTCAGCTGTGGATGTTACCGCAGTTGCTATACAGGCTGCTAGCGTGGCTGCAGCAACCTTGTCCACTGCCACCCCTGTTCCGACATTATCTCGCCTCCCACTGCCAGAAAAAATTTCTGGTGATAGCAAATCTTGTAGGGGATTCATGAGTCAGTGCTCTATTCACCTCGAGCTCCTGGTTGCACGTTTTCCTACAGAGCGGGCTAAGGTGGGATTTATTGTGTCTCTCTTGTCGGACAGGGCGTTGGAATGGGCTACGCCGCTGTGGGAGCGTGGCAATCATGTGGTGCAGAGTGCTCCGCTGTTTCTGAGCACACTGAAACAGGTCTTTTTAGGACCTCAAGTCACCCATGACACGGTGCTCCAACTGCAGGCATTAACTCAGGGTGAGTCCTTGGTCAGCCATTTTGCCGTCCACTTCCGCACTTTAGCTTCTGAGCTGGAGTGGTCGGATAAAGCCCTTATCCCCATATTTTGGAGGGGCCTGGCTGATCACGTTAAGGATGCTCTGGCCACTAGGGAGATTCCTGCCACACTGGAGGAGCTAATAACTGTCTCCACTCGAATTGACCTCCGTTTTAATGAGCGGAGGTTAGAGCGAGCCCAGTGTAGGCAGAGGTTCCGGTTGGTTCCCACCTTCACCAAACCGCTGGAATCTCCGGTCCAGGTTCCCGAGTCACATGAGGCCATGGAAGTGTCACGAGCGGGATCTAAGTCCCGGACCGCTTATGCACTCAAGGTCTGTCATGTTTGCCAGCAGTCAGGGCATCTTGCCACCAGATGTCCTCAGCGGTCAAGGAAACGTCAGCGTCTAGTGGTAGTTGGTGGAGGTACACTAGACACGGCGACGTTTGCCTCCAAATTGTCCTTTAAGGGGACAATTACTATAGGCTCATTCTCGCACTCGGTAGAGCTCTGCGTGGATTCTGGGGCGGAGGGTAATTTTATGTCTTCTGCCTTTGCCCAACGTCACGCAATACCCCTGGTTATGCTAGCTCAATCAGTAACGGTATGAGTGGTGAATGGGTCGACACTGCCCTCACAGATAACACACCAGACCATCCCTTTTACTCTGTCCATGTCGCCATTCCATCAGGAGATTATATCTCTGTTCGTCATTCCTGAGGGAATGGATGAGGTTCTATTGGGGATACCTTGGCTACGGTACCACTCTCCTCATATCGAGTGGTCCTCAGGCAGAATTCTGGGATGGGGTGAATCTTGTGGGGGTAGGTGTCAGAGGGAGTGCATTCAGGTTGCTACTACAGAGGTACCCGAAGATCTATCCTCTCTCCCCAAGCAGTATTGGTCTTATGCAGATGTGTTCTCCAAAAAGGCGGCGGAGACCCTTCCGCCCCATCGCCCCTATGACTGTCCTATTGATCTCTTGCCTGGTGCTGAGCCTCCCCGGGGTCGAGTCTACCCGTTATCTCTCCCGGAGATGGAGGCAATGTCACAGTACATCCAGGAAAATCTGGCAAGAGGATTCATTAGGAAGTCAGTGTCACCTGCTGGGGCAGGGTTCTTCTTCGTGCAGAAGAAGAATGGGGAATTGCGTCCATGCATAGACTACAGGGTCTTAACGCCATCACCGTTAAGAATAAGTATCCTTTGCCCTTGATATCTGAGCTCTTCGATAGGCTTCGGGGAGCAAGGGTATTTACTAAATTAGATCTGCGGGGTGCTTACAACCTGATTCGCATCCGTGAGGGGGACGAATGGAAGACGGCTTTTAACACCAGGGATGGGCACTATGAATATCTGGTGATGCCCTTTGGGCTCTGTAATGCCCCAGCCGTTTTCCAAGACTTTGTGAATGACATCTTTCGGGATATGCTCTCCACCTCGGTCGTAGTCTATCTGGATGATATTCTCATCTACTCTCCAGATATTGACTCCCACCGGAGAGATGTTTGCAAAGTCTTCGACCTTCTACGGGCAAACTCCCTCTATGCCAAGTTGGAGAAGTGTATGTTCGAGCAGGAGTCCTTACCTTTCCTAGGCTATATCATCTCTGCCCAGGGATTGGCTATGGATCCTGCCAAACTACAGGCTGTGATGGACTGGCAGGAACCCCATTCTCTCAAAGCGGTGCAGCGCTTTATGGGGTTCATTAATTATTATCGCCAGTTCATTCCATACTTCTCAACTTTGGTAGCTCCTTTGGTTGCCCTCACCAAGAAGGGGGCAAATCCCAAATTGTGGTCTGAGGAGGTCTCCAAGGCCTTTAACTCCATAAATTCACACTTAGCTAGCGCTCCCATCCTACATCGCCCCGATGTAGATAAGCCATTTATCATGGAGGTGGATGCCTCTTCTGTTGGTGCTGGAGCAGTCCTCTTCCAAAAGGATGCTCAAGGTCGGAAGCATTCTTGCTTCTTCTTTTCTAAGACCTTCTCACCAGCAGAGAGGAATTATTCCATCGGGGACAGGGAGTTACTAGCCATGAAGTTGGCTTTATTGGAGTGGAGACATCTCTTGGAGGGAGCTCGTTTTCCCTTCCAAGTCTTCACAGACCATAAAAATTTGGTGTATCTTCAGATACACGTCAGGCCAGATGCTCCTTGTTCTTCTCCCGGTTTCATTTCACCCTCCATTTCCTTTCTGGGGAGAAGAACATTCGGGCTGACGCTCTCTCTCACTCCATTGTGTCATCTGTGGAGGAGGAAGAGGAGCCTCGACTAATTGTCCCCACCGGTTTCGCTAGAGTCTGTGCCTCCGGGCAAGACTTTTGTACCATCCAGTTTGCAACCGGAGGTTCTCTCTTGGGCACACTCGTCCAGGGTGGGTGGACATTTTGGTTCCAAAAGGACATCTCAGTTACTGGCGAGGACATACTGGTGGCCGCATATGGCTCGTGATGTCGCAGAATATGTTCGGGCGTGTGTCTCTTGCGCCAAGAACAAGTCCCCTCGGCAACAGCCATCTGGTTTGCTTTACCCTCTGCCGGTGGCGGACAGGCCCTGGGAGATGGTCGGGATGGACTTTGTGGTGGGCTTACCCAAGTCTCGCAACTGCACCATTATCTGGGTGATCACCGACCATTTTTCTAAAATGGTGCACTTGGTGCCTCTTCCACGGCTACCTTCTGCACGAGCTTTGGCTGTGTTGTTCATCAAACATATCTTTCGCCTACACGGTATGCCAGACAAAATTGTTAGTGACCGGGGTCCCCAGTTTGCGTCTCGATTCTGGAGACAGCTTTGTCGTCTACTCAGTATTGAGTTGAATCTCTCTTCGGCATATCATCCCGAGAAGAATGGGTTGGTAGAGAGGGCCAACCAGACCCTGGTCACATATTTATGACATTTTGTTTCTGCCAGGCAGGATGACTGGGCATCCTTGCTACCGTGGGCAGAGTTTGCGCTTAACAACGCTGTAGCCAACTCCACCGGCCAGACTCCATTCCTCCTAAATTACGGCCAGCATCTGCAAGTTCCTGTGCCCATGACTGTGTCTTCCGCCGACTCCAGGGTGGCAGACTGGGCTGTGGAGGCACGAGACATTTGGGACCACACTCAGGATGTCATTTGGGCCTCCAAGGAGAGAATGAGGTCCTCCACCGATGCACATCGGCACCCCGCTCCGACCTTTGCTCCTGGCGACTTAGTGTGGCTCTCCACCCGTAACATCAAGCTGCGTGTTGAGTCCACTAAGTTTGCACCTCGCTACTTGGGTCCCTTTAAGTTCCTCGAACAGGTTAACCCTGTGGTATACCGTCTGGCTCTTCCTCCACACTTGGGTATCATCGACACCTTTCATATGTCCCTCTTGAAACCCGTATACATGTCGCGGTTTTCCGAATCATCTGCTGGGACATCGGGTTCGTCTACGGACGATTACGAGGTGAACGCTATTTTGGGGTGCAAGGTGGTACGTGGCAAAAAATTCTATTTGGTGGATTGGAAGGGTTATGGCCCAGAGGACAGGTCCTGGGAGCCTGCTGAAAACATTCGAGCTCCACAGCTCATTGCTGCCTTCGAGCGTAGCGAGGTCCAAGGGGGGGGCCCTAGGAGAGGGGGTAATGTTAGGTGTCGAGTTCCCGCTTCTGCACGGGGGAAATCTCAAACCATCTCCGCTGCGTTCTCCCATTCTTCTCCAGCCGCAGTGGAGTATACTCAGTGGAAACGTCGGTTCCTGCGTCTTGCACAGTCTCACTCTGTTAATAGAGTTACTGCTGCATTGCCTGCTTCTGCCATTGTAGTCAGTGCTGGGCAGCGGCGAGCAGACGCTTTTGGGAAGAAGTTCTGCTTTTTGCGTTCTGAGCATGCCCAGACTGAGATCTCTCAGTGGAGATCGAGGGTCACATGATCAGATACTGCAGCTAGCTCATTGGTCCTTCTTGGAAGATCCTTGTGGGTGCTTGGACTAAGTCCTGTTTTGCACTCTGAGCATGCCCAGGGCAAGATCTCTCAGTGGAGATCTGGGGTCACATGATCAGGTACTGCAGCAACTCCATTGGTCCTTCTCTGAAGGTCCTAAACGTGCTGCAACTATTTAAGGCTCGCATGGCCGCACGGCTATGCGCTACTATAGTCTTGATAATGTGTGTGTGTGTTGATGGATGTATGTCGATGGATGAAAGTCGTTCTTTAAAATCCCCTCCCTATTGTATGACTGCTCGCGGAAGATGGATGATTGCTACCTAGCGCCCGACTTAACCATCAGCACGTTACACACATTACAGCCTCTAAATGCTGTGACCGCCAGTGCGGCGCCGTGAGCTTTCACAGCGCTTTCCTGACCCAAGCCTGGGTGGTTAGTGGCGTTCGCCAGTGCGGCACCGCATGCACTCTCGTGCTTCTTTATTATAATTATTTCAGTCACTCTGACACCTCAGTAGCGGTGTCGAGCGCATGAGGTCTATATGTACTCAAATCCTGTGTCTTGGGATTGAGTTCTAAGACTCCTTGCTTGCGCTTTTGGTGCGGTACCGCGGTCCTGTGACGCAACAGGGTTCACTTCCTTCACACAGGGTGAGGTTAACCCGTGTGTATTCATATTGTACCGCCATATAGTCCGTCATTACTTGGCAGCAGGTTCCATCTCTGCACGGTGGACCCCAAGGCTGCGAACGCACCTTACTCCATCTGTCTTATTATTTGGTGCGTTCTGCTAGCCCTAACAACCTCAGCTAACAGACTTCAGAAATTATCAAAATAATGTGAGAAAGGGGAAAAAAGGAAAAATCATCAGTGAAAGAGGAATGCCAGATATGTTGCAGTGCACGGATAGCTCCAGGCCGGTTCCTGATTTGAATATGCCACTGTAGTGGCTGCTGAATAAACAATCTTCTCTCCTCCATAAATTATGCACATACATCAAGTAGCAGACAGATCTCAAAATTAACTGTCCATAAGATGATCAAATTGGTGTAAAGAAGTCACTACTGAGGACTCCAAATAAGTGGAAAAGACTCAGCCAAACAACACAATGACTGGACTTTAGATAAGTGAAAATCTGCATTGTGGTCTGATTTGGTCAAATTTTTTGGTACAAACCACCATGTCTTTGTGAGAAACAGAAAAGGTGAGCAGTTGGATTCTACTTATGAAGTGCCCACAGTGAAGCATAGAGGGGGATGTGTGAAAATGTAGGGGTGCTTTGCTGATGACATTTTTAGTGATTTATTCCAAATTCAAGGCACGCTTACCCATAATGGCTATCTCAGCATTCTGCATTGCGACTGGACAACGAACCAAAACACACCTCCAGGCTATATACAGGTTATATAACTATGAGGGTAAGGTATTTAGTGCTGCATCAAAAGGACATGGATTCCACAATCACCCCACCTAAAGCAAATTAAGATAATAATAAGTTAAACTGGGAAGTGAAACAAAGCAGCCAACAAGTGCTCAGCACCTCAGGCAACTCCTCTGAGAGTTGGAGAGCCATTCCAAGTGACTACCTAATGAAGCTGCATTAACGTCTGAGCCAATTAAATATTGACAAATCCACCAGCCCAGAGCTCAATAATTGACACACCAAAGTATCTCATATTCTTAGACTCTCTTGTAACAGGGGTGATGCCACAAGATTGGAGGATGGATCATGTGGTACCAATATTCAAGAAAAGTAAGAAGGTGGATCCAGGCAACTACCGTCCGGTAAGCCTGACATCAGTAGTGTGCAAAGTTTTTGAGGGCATTATAAGAGGTGACCTTTAGTAATATATTGCAGAGAATAATATAATAACTGCCAACCAGCATAGATTCGTGATGAATAAGTCGTGTCTAAGGGTACGTTCACATTTGCGGTTTGCGCCGCAGCGTCGCCGCCGCAACAAAACGCATGCGTCGTGCGGCCCTATCTTTAACATTGGCGCCGCATGGGGCCGCATGTGCATGCGTTGTGTTGCGTTGTGTTGCGTTTTACGCCGCATGCGGCGTTAGGGCGCACCTGTCTGGGCGCGGCAAACGCAACATGTTGCATTTTTCTGGCGGCGCCGACCTTTTAAAAAACGCATGCGTCGTGTTTGCGTCGTGTTTGCGTCGGCGATGCGCCTTTTTTCCCATTGACTTGTATTGACAACGCAGACGACGCAAGTACTTGCGTCGTGGTGCGTTGTACGACGCATGCGTTTTCCAATAAAAAATGCAAAACATTGTCTAGACTTTGTCTAGACACAAAAAAAACAACCTATATATATAAAGAAACGAGGGGTTTGCCATTGTCTTTCACAAGTCATCACACCAGACAAGACTAGACTGGAGAATCTGCTTTCCAAACTTGTAAGTATATATTTCTCTTTGCACATTTTGTATTCTGTGTTTTATTTCTTGATTTGTCTATATTTTTTGTAATGTTTGGTCTGTGCTATTACGGTTATGGGTTGTTATTGAAAAATTGTTTGTCTGGTTCTGATGTTCTTCTGGGTTAATAGGATTGCATTTATTTTATTTAATTTTTTTTTCTTTTTTTTTTTTTTTACGTTAGTTTGGGTTTGGTTATGTGTTTTGTTCTTGTGTCATGTGGTTGTTCAATGTATTGATTTTTGCTCATTTTGTCTTGTAAAATTTCTGGTGCATGTTTTTCTGGTTTCTATTGTTGGTGGTAACTGTGTGGCATTTTCTTGGGTCATGTCTTGCTGTGTTTTGGATTATGCTGTTGGCTTTATTTTTTCTTTCCTTGAGTGTATTTTCTTGCTGGTGGGGGGGCAACATTTATGATGTCTTTGTATTGTATAGTTCCGTGCTGCTGCTATGCCATTATAGTTTCAATTGTACTTTCCCTTTATTTTAAAAAATATCGCTGATGTTTTTACGTCGTTTTCCGTATGGCATATATCTTCCTTCATTGACTGATTGCATTGCGAAGTGTGTAGTATAATTTTTATTTGTTTATATTATTTTTGGTGGTGGCCTTTTTTAAAAATTCCATGTGTTTTATTTTCTATTTGGCTATGGTTTATGTTTGGGTTGCTGTATATTTTTACAGCGGTTGTCCCGTAATGTTTATTGCTTGTTATCTAGAATGGTTTTTATTGCCTTTTGTCTTTCTGTGGTTAGATGTCACAAGATGTTGTTTTTTAGGATCATGTCTTGTTGCAATTGTAAAGTATTGCGTTCATTATTTTGCTCTTTCATTGAATTTTTGTGCCTGTAATGTTTTTTCAGAAAGTTTTGATATGTCCATTTTTGGACATAGGTGTCTATTTTTGCTTTTTGGTTTGGGTCTATTCTTGTATAGTTTCTTCTATTGATTGTCTTCTCTTGCAATGTATGGCGTTGTGGTGTCGCTTTCTTATTTTTGCTTTGTCCGATCAGTCAAAAGTCAAATGTGGTTGTTGTAAAAAATTTTGGGCATATTTTATTGTATGTGCCATATTTAGGTTTAGTTTTGATTTTTTTTTTTCATTTTTTCATGCCAGAACAAACGTGCTACAATGGCCACTGTGTCAGAATCGAGCCAATCGGCGCAGGGGAGTGTGGTGAGTAATTATGTCAATTTCCTTACTATTCGCAGTCATTTGTAGTTTTTAAAATAATTTCTTTATACAATTTTTACAGGCTTCTTCAAGTGAGGGTGAAGGAAGTCAGCGGGAGCAGAGAGGTCAGGGCCAAGGTGTGGCGTCAGCACGGCGAGTGAGTATTTTTATTAAACAATTTTTTTTTTTTTTTTTGATTAGCATCCTGCTTTCACTAGGGATGTTTAGTAAGCTTACATTCAAACTTTTCAGGGTAGCAAGTATTGGGGGAAGGTAACAAAGGTGAAACAACCAAAACATTCAAAATTACAGGTGTAGAAACCATCAATATACATATATCAAATGACAAAGGATAGGGCCAAGGTACATATCATGACAGGTGCTGGTGGTTGTTAATATTTGCATATTTGTAACCTTTTCTGTTTGTAATTTTTCTAGGTTTCAGAACGGGACCATGGAGTCATTGATGTGGAGCTCCTCATATCAAGCATCCGGGAGCGTGGCCCGTTGTGGGACAGCCGTGACTCCCGGCACATGGACCAGGTGGTGTTGAGGCGTTTGTGGGTAGAGGTGGCAAAGTCGCTGTGGGAGGGCTTTGACATAGCTCCTGCAAAGGACAAAGCCAACTTTGGTGAGTATTGCTGATACGCCGTGCAGATACGTTGCTATGACCCACCATCTTTCCAGGATAAACACAACCGTGTGTGATGCAATAAACACCTAAAGTTTTGCATCGCACACGGTTGTTTTATCCATTTCAAATGCTACATATGTAACCTTTTTTTTCCTTTGCATTCACAGTTAAAAGGTTGAGGATCAGATGGCGATCCATCAAGGACCGTTTCAATAAGGGGCTACGGGCAGAGGAGGAGCGCTCGAAGAGTGGTGCTGCTGCGGCCAAGTCTGTGCCCTATAAATATTCCAAATGTTTACAGTTCTTAAGACCAGTCCTTGGCCGCCGTCAGTAAGTATTTTGTCCACAAAACATATTGCACAGCCCCATTACAGTGCCCAGCCACATAGCCTACTGCACAAACACATAGTACATTGCCCAGCCACGTACATTGTGCATCCACATAGTATATTGGCAGGTAACAATATCGCAGCCACATACCACACGTTCTAGCCACGTATCCACATAGTATATTTCACAGGCACATACTGTATTGCCCATCCATGTAGTCAGCGTAACATATTGGCCATCCACGTAAATGTATCCCTATTAAAATGCTATATAGGCCATTAGTTAATTTTTTGGGTTAAGCGTGAGTCCTTGTAGTCCATGACAGGTTCTGAGTCAGGGTAGTTCTGATTGCAGGAATAATGATGAAGTCTCGATCACATGATCCTAACATCATGGTCGTTCCTGCAATCAGATCAGTGAAATCACTGGTTTTTTTTTTATTTAATTTTTTATCTTGACATTAAATTTTCAACTATTTTTGTGGCATAGGCAGCTTCCAGAAAGAGTTTTCGATTACAAAATTTTTATACCCACAGTGGTATACGGTCAAAATGCTTTGACAGCGGGAATGTTCATGATTGTTATCGTCGGCCCTAACGCTCAGCTGGCGATAACAATCAGAAATTAATTATTGGCCACACAGACTGTGAGACAGAGGATTTGTATTATTGTGTAATGTAATGCTATTTTTATTCCAGGAGTTGGCGTATGGGAGAGGTTATTCATTGAAGACTAATTTTTTCATTATCTTTTCACAGGACACACAGCAGCACCCTCGAGAGAGCTCGCCCCGCAGAAGCGGTCCTTCTTGAATCGCCATCTGATCCATCACAGCCCTCCCACAGCGACAGCAGGCTTGCACCACCATCTGGTGAACCGGCAGCCGGTACATCAGGTGTTCCCCTGGCCGAGGCCTCTGGCGCACCTTCGTTTGGGTATTCCCGACAGCGCCAGCGGGCCTCGGACAGGCCAACCATGCCCGAATTTTTGCATTTGAGCACGGTTTTCCAGAACTGTTTCAAGGCGTTGAGCGATAACATGGACACTCGTCTGTCCAATATCGACCGGCGCCTTGAAACAATTGAAACCGAGCTCTCAAATCCGGCAAAACATTTTTTTAGTACCATTGCTAAGGGCATGGTGGAACACCTTACGCCGGAACTACAGATTTCAGTGATGCAGTCCTGCAACACTTCCTACGTGAGGGCTCTCCAGCAGGCTGGGGTCATGCAGTCAGCGACAATGGCAGTAGTGCCGTCGCTGGCAAGCATGACTCCCACTCCTGCTGGAGAGCCACTCCAGCCACCCCACCGTGGTCCACGTGCCGAGCGACGCCACCACAGGCACCATAACATAGTGCCGCCGACTCCTGCTCCTGCCATGCCTTCATCCTCCCGTAGGCGTCATCATGCTGGGGAACCTGCCACAGGACCCAAAAAAAAAAAAAAAAAGAGGAAACACAGACGGGCACACAAAGAGGCTCTGGTTGCTGTTCCAGTGACAACACCAACTGTCCGTAGGGGCTCGAGTCGCAGTAGGAGCAGCCATGGCCAAACAAGGCTTGTGTTGCCTCCTCCCTCCCCTACAGAGGTGGCGGTTTCCTCCCCAGTATACCCTGGGGAGGGTTTGGATCTCCCATCAAGTCTACTTGACTATGTATCCTCCTCTTCGCCATCATCGTCGTCTTCTCCATCATCCTCCCATTTCTCTCACCATTCCAGAGAAGACACCTACCATTCCCCTCTGGTGGCACAGGTGGAAACCCCCTAAGTTTAAGAACCCTTTTTGTTTTCTGTTTTCCCCCAATAAAAAATGTTATTTTTAAAAAACACTATTTGTTATTATTTATGCTATTATTTTCCAGAATTTTTCTCGGCAAATCACGCCATGTGCTGTCTACACATATTTTGTGCTTCAAACACCTCATATATGCAATGTCAGACACTATTTTTTCAATTTTTAGTTTGTCTTTTTTTGGGTGTCTCTCATTGCTGTATGAGGTGTTCACAAACACTAAAGTGTATGAGGTGTTCACACTTAATGCAGCAGCGAAACAGACAATGATGCAGATCACTGCAGCGTCCGCTGGTTGGTCCCTGGAGAGCTGTCACAGACATCTCTCCAGCGAACAACGATGCAGAGGCCCACGTACATCATGTTGATAAGCGCAGGGCCACGCTTCAGATATTTACCCTGGTTTCAATTGAAAAACATCGCTGTTATCGTTGCTTATCAGGTAAAACACAAAGATACAGGTCGATCAGACAAACAAGTATATGTAATATTATGGTATACAAATTGTATTTGAATCGGTATAGAATTTAAAAACTTTTTTCTTTAATATTTTAAAAACAACAGGTTCAAGTTTTTATAGGAACATTAAATTTGTGAACTATACTTAGATGCAAAATTTGACATATACCAAACCAACCTAAACGGAACTTTGATTGCACATTTAATGGAAAATTATTTTTTTTTAATATATTTCTAACTGTCACAGTAGAGGTATTATTGGTGTAGTTACAATCAGAAGACAGTCCAAAAGTAACATTACTACACCATTTGATCTTGCCATGACACACGGCCAACATCTGACACAAAATAGGCCGCAAAACGATCACGCATCTGCGCAATTTCCACACTTGTCCTCAGAGGATGATCATGGTAATCGGGCAAGGGGTTGGCTATGGGTTCATCCAGTTCAACATTTATTCTCTCTTTGGCCATAATGAAATTGTGGAGAACCACACAAGCCTTCACCACCTCATCCACTGTTTCAATTTTAAGATTAATGGCCGATCCCAATATCCGCCATTTGGAAACGAGGATGCCAAAGGCGCACTCCACAGTCCTTCTGGCCCTGGACAGTCTGTAATTGAAAACCTTTTTTGTATGGTCCAAGCCCCGACTGGAGTAGGGTTTCAATAGGTTGGCAGACATTTGGAATGCCTCATCCCCTACCACAACAAATGGCATCGCCGGGCCTTCGGTGTGGGGAAGAGGTCGTGGCTGTGGGAAATTAAAATTGTTTCCATATAACTTTTGGCCCATATCCGACTCTTTAAATGTGCGCGAGTCATTTGCACGCCCAAATGCACCAATGTCCACTGCGAGAAAACGGCAGTCCGCACCGGCAATTGCCATGAGAACAGTTGAAAAGTATTTTTTATAATTGTAGAAAAGGGATCCACTTTTCGCAGGCTTGGTAATCCGAATGTGCTTTCCATCGACAGCGCCAATACAGTTTGGAAAATTACACACTTGGTTGAATTTCTGTGCGTTGGCCTCCCAGATTGCACTTGTAGGGACAGGTAAATATTCCTCCCGGAGATTATCCCACAAAGCGCGGCATGTCTCAGCAATAATTCCTGAAAGAGTGGAGACTCCAATCCGGAATTGAAAATGAAGTGACCTAAACGTTTCTCCGGTAGCCAGGAAACTGCAAAGAAGATAAAGAAATTTTGAATAAAGCAAATTATAATTTATAAAAGTACATTGACCATTACAATTGAAAAAAATTAATAAAATAAAATAAAAAGTAAATAGATATCACAGTCATTCAAACAGCAACGTACCGTAGAGTCACCAGCAGCCGTTCCTCTGCGGAAATAGCTCTCCGTAGCTGCGTGTCCTGCCTGCTAATGGATCCTTCCACCCGACGCAGAAGATAGCGGAAGCTCTCCTGTGACATCCGGGTATATTCGAAATATTTTTCCCGGTTGTCATTCAGTTCGCCAAACAAGCAATGGTATGCTCCACGACTCTCCCGGACTTCAACTATAGGGTGGATCCAAAAGCGGCGGCGACGACTCCATCTCCGTCTTTCCCTTTCCCTTTCATTAAAACAGGCAACAGCATAGGCATGAGCCAAGGCAAATTCCATCTCCATATCCATGTAGATACTGTTCATGGTTCGCTCCATCATGAATACCAGCAAAATGTGAGGAATTCATCTCTGCCAGGGTATATACACATTTGTTAACACCAACCCTCTTCTAGCCATTGGTGGTTCTTTATCTATTGTGTAGACACTTTTTATTGTGGGTGGGGGATGATGAATGACTCACTGCACAAAAAACGCATGCGTCTAAAAACGCTGCGTTTTTTGGTAAAAACGCAACTGCGTTTCAAAAACCCGCAGCGTTTTGCGACGCATGCGTTGAACGCATGCGGCGCAAAACGCTGCGTTGTACATGCGTTTTGGTGCGTTTTTGTTTGCGTTGTGCGTTGCGGCGACGACGCTGCGGCGCACAACGCAAATGTGAACTTAGTCTAAGTAAGATGTTGAGTTTCTATGAGGAGGTGAGCGCAAATCTGGATGTAGGTAATGCGGCTGATGTGATTTATCTGGAATTTGCAAAGGCATTTGATACTGAACCACATAACAGACTTATATATAAGCTACAGAAATAAGGACTGGGGAAACTATGCAGATGGGTAAGGAATTGGCTGAATGACAGGAAACAGAGTCGTCATAAATGGTACGTTCTCTAAATGGGATATAGTCAGCAGTGGGGACCACAGGGATCTGTGCTAGGACCGATTTTTTTTAACCTCTTTATGAATGACCTTGTGGATGGGATTGAGAGTAAAGTGTCAGTCTTTGGTGACGACATCAAACTATGTAGGATATTAAAATCTGACCTTGACATTACAATATTGCAAAATGTTCTGAATAAGATGACTGAATGGACAAACACTTTGCAAATGAGATTTAATATACAGCTATGGCAAAAATTAAGAGACCACTGCAAAACTCTATATACTCTTTATAGGTATATTTTTGAGTAAAATGTAAATTGTTCTTTTGGAACGCACGCCAGGGCCGTGGGGTACTCAATACCGGGTCCGGTACTTAAAGGGGGATGTCACGTGGTGGGCGCCCATGTTAAAGGAAAAATCATTAAAGGGGTTTTGAATAAAGTTTGTGTTCGTGACGCCACCAGTGGTTCTCAGTCAGAGGTGATCGACGCTGCTTAAAGGGGTCCTCTGGGGTGATGTTACAGCAGCTAAGATGGTATAACTTCCTACAGGTGAATTTGGGACCCCACGGCTCCCGTGTGTAGCTGGAGATGGTGGGTAGTGTATAAAGAATTGGAGGACACAGGTTTACAGTCTCTTTACCTGGTTTACTGAAGACTTCAGGCAGCCACAGTCCAGAGTCCCGGATTATAGGTACAGGCAGGATCCAGCCAGCTTGGAAGGGAGTTCAGAGTCCCCTTTACCAGGTGGAGTTAAAAGCCTTCCTACTAGCACTGTGGTGTAGTCCCTTGCTGAATGTGGCTTCTGTCAAGGTCCTCACTGTTCTCTCTGTCCTCATAAAGATGGGACACTAACCTGTATGACAGGTGGCTCAAGCCTTTTTACAGGGTCTCTATCATTACCCGGGATCTATGTGCCACTGTGTCTCCTGGGTATTAGGGCAGAGAGGTGATGTGTAATCCAGCTATCCTGCCGGTTTCTGCTGTGCCTCCTAGAGCCGACACAAACTCGGTCTTCCGGCTACCAGTATCTGTGCTCTGCAGGAAGGTAGCCCAATCGAGCTGTGCTCCCCAGTTGTCACTCTATTGTGCTTCACTCTCCTGCACTCTCACTGCAAGCTATTCTTCCTTCTCTGTTATCTCTGTCCAGGAGCTGCAGCACTTTCTCTTGGCTGCACGGTCCCTTACTTGCTCTCTTCTGTGACAGGAACTAACTGCTCAGACTCGCTGTGCTCTGTGCCTCTGACAGACTAACCAACTTTCCCTCCAGACCAGAATATATATATTCCACCCATGAGCTGGATCAGAGCTCCCCCTTCTGGCCTGGAGTGTGAACATGTTGTATGCTTGTGGTTACCTGATAAAGAAGATCTTTGCTCGCTTCCAAACATGACATCACTCTCCCCATGAGGAAAGCAATACCACTGTAACAACCAGGTTAGTTTTATTCTATAAACTTCTGACAACGTGTCTCCGAATTTCCAAGCAATAAATTTTGTATTTTTTTTCTCTAAAGCAGATATTGTCGAAACTTAAAAAAAACAGTGCTTTCAGACCTCAAATAATAAAAAAAAACAAGTTCATAATCATTTAGAAACAACAATACTAATGTTTTAACTCAGGAAGAGTTCAGAAATCAATATTTTATGGAATAACCATGATTTTTAATCACAGCTTTCATGCGTATTGGCATGCTTTCCACCAGTCTTTCACACTGCTTCTGGCACGAAAATTTAAGCAGTTCTTCTTTGTTTGATGAATTGTGACTATCCATCATCCTCTTGATTACATTCCAGAGCTTTTCAACAGGGTTCAGGTCTGGAGATTGGGCTGCCCATGACACGGTTTTGATGTGGTGGCCTCTTAATTTTTGCTAGAGCTGTAGATAAATGTAAAGTAATGCACCTAGGACAGGACAGGACAGGACAGAGTAATTCTATTGCTGCATATACATTAAATGGGAGTATACTTGGGACTACGGATGAAGAGAAGGACTTGCGTATTCTGGTTACAAGTCAGCTGAGCAGCAGTACTCAATGTCAAGCAGCTGCTGCAAAAGCAAACAAGATTTTAGGATGTATGAAAAAATAGAGAAAATCCCGCGATTCTAACGTATTATTACCCCTTCATAAATCACTGGTGAGGCCACATCTAGAATATGGAATCCTGTTTTTGGCTACACATTTTAACCCCTTTACCCCAAGGGTGTTTTGCACGTCAATGACCAGGCCAATTTTTACAATTCTGACCACTGTCCCTTTATGAGGTTATAACTCTGGAATGATTCAACGGATCCTGGTGATTCTGACAATGTTTTCTCGTGACATATTGTACTTCATGATAGTGGTAAAATTTATTTGATATTACCTGCGTTTATTTGTGAAAAAAACGGAAATTTGGCAAAAATTTTGAAAATTAATTAAATCACAGAGATATGTCACACAAAATATAACATTTCCCACATGTCTACTTTATATCAGCACACTTTTGGAACCAATTTTTTTTTTGTTAGGGAGTTATAAGGGTTAAAAGTTTATATGATAGAAAATACCCAAGTGTGACACCATTCTAAAAATGGCACCCCTCAAGGTGCTCAAAACCACATTTAAGAAGTTTATTAACCCTTCAGGTGTTTCACAGGAATTTTTGGAATGTTTAAATAAAAATGAACATTTAACTTTTTTTCACAAAAAATTTAATTCAGCTCCAATTTGTTTTATTTTACCAAGAGTAACAGGAGAAAATGGACCTCAAAAGTTGTTGTACAAATTGTTCTGAGTACGCCAATACCCCATATGTGGGGGTAAACCACTGTTTGGGCGCATGACAGTGCTCGGAAGCAAACGAGGGCAATTAGACCCCTAATTTTGCCACAAAAAAATGGGAAAACTTAATTACTTGAGTATAAGCCTAGGGCGGAAAATGCAGCAGCTACTGGTAAATTTCAAAAATAAAAATAGATACCAATAAAAGTAAAATTAATTGCGACATCAGTAGGTTAAGTGTTTTTGAATATCCATATTGAATCAGGAGCCCCATATAATGCTCCGTACAGTTCATGATGGCCCCATAAGATACTCCATACAAAATACGCTCCATATAATGCTCCATACAGTTTATGATTGGCCCCATGAGATGCTCCATATTAAAATATGCCCTATAAAATGCTCCACAAATGCTGATTATGGCCCCATGAGATGCTCCATAGACACATTTGCCCGTATAATGCTGCACAAATGCTGATTATGGCCCCATAAGATGCTCCATAAAGATATTTGCCCCATATAATGCTGCACATGGCCCCATAAGATGCTCCATACAGATATTTGCCCCATATAATGCTGCACTTGGCCCCATACAGATATTTGCCCCATATAATGCTGCACATGGCCCCATAAGATGCTCCATACAGATATTTGCCCCATATAATGCTGCACATGGCCCCATAAGATGCCCCATACAGAGATACAGATATTTGCCCCATATAATGCTGCACATGGCCCCATAACATGCTCCATACAGACATTTGCCTCATATGCTGTTGCTGCGATTAAAAAAAAAAATCACATACTCACCTCTCAGGCCCCCGGCACTTGCTATATTCACCTGCTCCCCGTTCCACCATCGGCGCTGCTGTGCCTTTCCCGCCCTCTGCACTGACTGTTCAGGCAGAGAGCAGCACGCACACTCATCGCATCACCGCGCCCTCTGACCTGAGCATCACTGCAGAGGACGGGGAAGAAACACCGGCAGCCGGCGGTGGTGGAACTGGGAGCAGGTGAATATTGCGCACTGCATGATACTCACTTGCTCCTGGCGCGGTGTCCCTGGTTCTCCGGCGCCGGCAGCTTCTTCCTGTAGTGAGCGGTCACATGGCACCGCTCATTACGTAATGAATATGCATCTCCACCCCTATGGGAGTGGAGTCGGGTCCATATTCATTACTGGAATGAGTGGTACCATGTGACTGCTCACTACAGGAAGAAGCTGCTGGCGCCGGAGAACCAGGGACCTGCAGGGACCACGCCAGGAGCAGGTGAGTATTATTACACAGCTGCCGCTCCCCCTCCCCTGACGACCACTGGGTATGACTCGAGTATAAGCCTAAAAAATGGGCTGAAATTCTTGGCTTATACTCGAGTATATACGGTAATATAATAGTCTTTGAATAATTTTCTATTGTAGAGGTATACACTACCTCATTAGAGGACTGTCCAGAGATAGTGAAAATGGAAAATAGAAGAATAAATGAGAATAATAGACGTACATCTCATATTTATGACATTTCCCCCTGTGGGAGTAACATTTGTTTTGTTTTCCAATTACTAACGGTCATCATAAAAACACCTTTGCACAAAAAAATTTGTGACTTTGGCATCACAGAATCCATCCACCCTGGTGTTCTACTGGTTGTGGATGATGAGGAGGAGGATAAGGATGAGCATAACAATAAACAGACCAAATCTGGAAGCGTAAACCCATGTGTGGTCGTGATGAGGTGCATGAGAGTACACCTCCCCAAAAAACAGAATGTATTAGAGGTTATGTTTCGCTGTTTTCACTTGGTGGTGAACAGAAGTCTTGCCCAATCCGGCCCTTGTTCAGTTTTATAAGAGTCAGCTTGTCAGCCTTTTCAGTTGACAGAAGGATGCGCTTATCTGTTATAATTCCACCAGCGGCACTAAAAACCCGCTCTGACAGTACACTAGCAGCAGGGCAGGCCAGAACCTCCAAGGCGTAGAGAGTCAGTTCATGCCACGTGTCCAGCTTATATACCCAATAATTAAAAGGCACAAAGGAATCCCAGAGGATGTTTGTATGATCTGCAAGGTACTCCCTCAGCATCTTCCAAACATTGCACTTCTTGTGACAGCACCCTTTGCCTCTGTGACGGCATGATGGGAGGGTCTGAGAAAAATGTCCTAGAAGATTTTAGTACACCTCTCTGCCTCTGGCAGAAGAGATTGAAAGTTCTCCTTGCAGTGTGAGTCTAGAAGTGTCACCAACCTGTAATGAGTGTCACCAAAAATTTTTATAATGTGAGAGTCACTTGAAATGCAGCGCAACATAAACTCAGCAATGCGTGCCAAACTGCGATTGCAGAGCTAGGTAGGCAGGGGAGTCTATGTGCACATATCCACATCAGTGCAAGGCATGCAGGCACTGTATGTGAGCATATAGATTTCACTGCATACATCAAAAGGCTCCATTACTGTCTGCTGCTGCGTATTTTATATTTAAGTAGCAGTAGGTATTCATGGCTAGGTTTTTTTTTTGCACCTTATACCTGATAACTTTACAAAGCAATCCATAGCCCCCTTTTTTCTACATTTATTTGCTTGGTCACACTGCAGACTACAGCCAGGTCATTTCAATACAAGAGCTTGAAAATCAAACAATTTAAAAAAAAAAAAAAGTTTGTCCCAGGCATCAGATGTGAGTGCGCAGAATTTTCTGGCCTTTTTTTGTGGGAACTATAGTATTTTTTGGAGCGTCTTACAACATTTTTGGACACCATTTTGCTGACCAAAAAATCTGTAGCTGGCCCAAAAATATTTAGCTACAGTTCTTATGTTTATCACTACTTATTGACACAATTTTGTTGGGCCAAGAAAAATCAAGGCCACATTTTGATCAGTCTGTTATCTCCGTCCAACGCCTGGTCTATCTGTGGTGTCCAAATCCTTGCTTTTCAGGCATACATTCCAGTTTTTTTTTCCGCTACCTTTGGTCTATATAGTATTTTTTGGTTAAAAAAATGTAAAAAAAAAATACAGGCCACATATTGAAACAGTCCAGGGCCGCCTCCAGGTTTTTGAGGGCCCCGGGGCGACAGAGTCTCACTGGGCCCCTTTAACACATACCATGATTCATGATGCACAGATACAGCAGAGAAATATAGGTATAGTACAATGCCAGATTTCTCTTCTTACATTAAGTAAAATTGTAAAAAGCGAAATTAGCCAAACAAAAACAAAGTGGTAGCACAGTGAAGGAAGTGCCCTATAAACAACGAACAGTAAAAGGGGGGGTTGATAAAAAGTTACTACTGGCCTCTCAGGTCCTCAATATTAATTTGACCTGATAGAAAAATGGCTATAGTTGCCCATAGGATACGTCCTCCACTTGCCCAAGTAATTCACAATAACATGTATGGGTATAACATCCTTTTCTTATAAGCACCACTTATTTGTACCATATAAATGAGATCACGTATATACTATTCATCCTATGGTCAACTGCAGTATAGTCATTTTGCTATCAGGTCAGATTAATATTGAGGATCTGAGAGGCCAGTAGTACCTTTTTAACACCCTCCACCCACCCCGTTTTTTTGTTCGTTGGTTATAGGGAAAGGAAGAACAGAGAGAGAAAGAAAGAAAGAAAGAAAGAAAGAAAGAAAGAAAGAAAGAAAGAAAGAAAGAAAGAAAGAAAGAAAGAAAGAACAGAGAGAAAAAGAAAGAGGGAAAGAAAGAAAGAAAGAAAGAACAGAGAGAGAAAGAACAGAAAGAGAAAGGAAGAACAGAGAGAAAGAAAGAGGGGAAAGAAAAAGAACAGAGAGAGAAAGAAAGAGGGGAAAGAAAGAACAGAGAGATAGAAAAAGAAAGAAACAAAGAGGGGAAAGAAAGAAAGAAAGAAAGAGGGGAAAGAAAGAAAGAAAGAAAAAAAGAAAGAAAGAAAGAAACAAACAAAAGAAAGAAAGAAAGAAGGAAAGAGAAAGAAAGAAAAAGAAAGAAAGAACAGAGAGAGAAAGAAAGAGGGGAAAGAAAGAACAGAGAAAGAAAGAAAAAGAAAGAATGAAAAGAAAGAACAGAGAGAGAAAGAAAGGGGAAAGAACAGAGAGATAGAAAGAAAGAGGGGAAAGAAAGAACAGAGAGAAAGAAAGAAAGAAAGAAAGAAAGAAAGAAAGAAAGAAAGAAAGAAAGAGAAAGAAATAAAAAGAAAGAACAGAGAGAAAGAAAGAACAGAGAGAGAGAGAAAGAAAGAGGGGAAAGAAAGAGACAACAGAGAGAGAAAGAAAGAACAGAGAGAGAAAAAAGAAAGAAAGGAGAGAGAGAAAGAGAAAGAACAGAGAGAGAAAGAAAGAACAGAGAGAGAGAAATAAAGATTCTATAAAGATACTAAAGCAGCCCGGCTCCCACTGTAATTCCCACCTGAGCTTCCCGATGCAGGACATACTGTATCATGATCCGCTCACATGGCCGGCATCCCCGATTCCAAAGTGATCCCACTGTCCGTGCTGTCGGAGGAGGACACGGTGATGGATCTGAAGCATTCCCTGTAGTACCTCCATGGTTCCGTCACAATCTCCTATAGAAATTACTTCATTTCAGGTCAGCATGCTTGATGTCACTTCCGGTGGAACGTCACGTGCGAGTTTTAAAGTGCTCCTCAGAGCTCCGCCATGTACTCCTGTGTCCGCGGGAAAAGTAAGCCTCCAGCCTGGACAGTGGGGCAGACTCTCAAAATCGAGACTGTCCCGTTGGATCCGGGACGGTTGGGAGGTATGAAATTTGCTCCCCACCATACACTCCGCACACTTCATACACACACAGTTCCGCTTTGTATGCCTCATACACAGATGGCTCCGCTCCGTACACCACGCACACACACACGGCTCCACTCAGTACACACATGGCTCAACTCCATAAACCTCGTACACATGCGGCTCTGCTCTGAACACCATGTGCACACAAGGCCACGCTGTGTACACCTTGTACACACATGGCTCCACTCCATAAACCTTGCACACATGCGGCTCTGCTCCATAAATCTTGTACTCATGCGGCTCTGCACCGTACACCCCATACACACAAGGCTCTGCTCCCCTCTGTACACACACGGCTCAGCTCCGTACACTTCGTACATACAGGGCTCCATTTCGTACACACACGGCTCCGCTCCGTACACCAAGTACGCAAACGGCTCCGCTCCATACACCTTGTACACAAACGGCTCTGCTCCGTACACAAGTACACACAAGGCTCTGCTCCATACATCTTGTACACACGCGCCTCAGCTCTGCACACCTTGTACACACACTGCTCCGCTCCGCACACCTCGTACACACACAGCTCCGCTCCGTACACCTTATACACACACGGATCAGCTTCATACACCTCGTACACACATGACTCTGCTACATCCACCCTGAAAATCCCTCCTGACCTGACACATAAACTTCCCCTCATCCAGCACCATGACAAGCAACCAGCACAGCAGAGTCCTGCATACACTGAGGCCACTGATCATGTAACCACTGTCTCCTCCCCTCCTGTAACCTCATCAGAGGTCCTGTGTGCACAGAACGGCCTTATAGGAGCAGCCCGAGCAGATGCATGAGAGGAGCGACTTCAGCTTCAGGACCTGTGATGATGTCACGATCAAGTGATCGGTCACGTGAGCCGGGGAGGGCTAGATGAGGGGATCCGGGACAGTTGGGACTCGGAGCCCTGTATAATATAGTAACTGAAACTCCAATGCAAGATTCAGTTACTACAAAAGGAAGAATCTCTCTTCAGTGATGGCAGTGCCACCTGAGGCAAAGTGCCCTGAGTGGGCCCCCGTCTCGCCAGGGCCCCGGCACTTGCCCGGGTGCACTGGGTGCTGACGCCAGCCCTGAAACAGTCTGTTATCTCCATCAGATGTCTGGTCTATCTGTGGTGTTGAAATCCTTGCTTTTCAGGCATACAGTCCAGTGTTTTGTCTGCTACCCTTGGTGTATACAGTATTTTGTGGTTCAAAAAATTAAAAAAAATACAGGCCACATATTGAAGTTGTCTGTTAACTCCGTCAGACGCCTGGTCTATCTGTGGTGTCAAAATCCTTTTTCAGGCATATATTTCAGATTTTTGTCTGCTGCCCTTGGTCTATACAGTATTTTGTGGTTAAAAAAATGTAAAAAATACAGGCTACATATTGAAAGTCTGTTATCTCAATCAGACGCCTGGTCTCTCTGTGGTACCCAAATCCTTACTTTTTAGGCATACGTTGCACTTTTTGTGATTAAAATTTTTTTTAAAAATACAGGCCACATATTGAAACAGTCTGCTATCTCAGTCAGATGCCTGGTTTCTCTGTGGTCTCCAAATCCTTGCTTTTTAGGCATACATTGCACTTTATGGTCTGCTACCTTTGGTGTATATGGTATTTTGTGGTTAAAAAAATGTAAAAAAAATACAGGCCACATATTGAAACTTTCTGTTATCTCAGTCAGATGCTTGGTCTAGCTGTGGTCTACAAATGCTTGCTTTTCAGGCATGCATTCCACTTTTTGGTCTGCTACCCTTGGTATATACAGTATTTTGAGGTTAAGAAATTTAAAAAAAAAACAGGCCACATATTGAAACAGTCTGTTATCTCCGTCAGACACCTGGTCTTTCTGTGGTGTCAAAATCCTTGCTTTTCAGGCATACATTCCAGTTTTTTGTCTGCTACCCTTGGTCTGTAATAAAATAATAAAGGTATTAAGTAGCAACATCACGTAGATGTAAAATATATATATCTGTTGCCTATATAGTGGACTATACCAAAACCAAGTCGTTTATTAACCAATACAACGGGGGGGGGGGTGGAAACCACAAGAGACGACCAAAACTGGATCAAATTCATAAATAATCTTTATTCAAAGTACAAAACATTGTTATTTTAAAAACATGACAATGATCAGACAATAATGACACAAGGTGAAAAAAATGGTGCGTGTCACCGCAACAAACTGTTCCTGTGCAAAAAACATGCAGACCGGATACAACAGGCTCCCAAATATAAAATATGTACCTATAGGGGATAAAGCACCCGAGTACAAGTGCTTAGCTATAAAATGAGGTACGCTTTAATAATATATCATATCCTAGGATGCAAGTGCTAAAACACACCAAAATATTATAATCATACCACAATGGGTTAATGAGATGAAAAAGCTGCATCCAACCAGGCAAAGAGTACTGATCCCTAAGAAGGGAATAGCGCTATACATGCATCATTAGCCTACAATCCCCATATGCACTACTCTCCCCATGGTCATACATGACCATACATAGACAGGATACCAATATAAATACAGGGCAAGCAGCCACTCTGCCAGTGTAAATTACCTATTCTGGGGGGAACTCAGGTGTAGCCAGGTCCAGTCCGCACGTCAACCCGACGCGCGTTTCGGAGCGGAAGCTCCTTCGTCAGGGGGCGTGTCAACCAACTCGAATGGCGGGGTTTAAATAGAACGCCGATAGCTGCTGTGACGCCTACCGGAAGTGATGCAGACGCTGCTATGGCAACCCGCGACTCCAAGCGGTGGCGGCGTCATGCAGTAGTGTCGCCATAACTATGGCAACCGCTCGGGCATAATGACGCCACAGGCCGCCCAGAGTAGCGGGGCCAAGCGTGCATGCGTGCAGGTAGCGCCACAGAAGCTATCAGACTAAGTACAGAGACAAATAACGATGGTAAATACACCAAGGAAAGGGGGCATGACCGAACCTTGAACAGTGCAACTACGGTCAGACAAGGGGAAAAGAAGGGGGGGATGAGGACGACCCAAAATAGAAAAGACAACAATATAAAGAAGTAAAGCCACCATCCGTCACCACCCATAACCTCTAAGGGCCATAACATGAATGGACTACCATATAAAGAGGTCCCCTTGAAAGGAATATACCCAACTCCCCCAAAATAAGACCCGTCAACAAGACAACCCACAAACAATGGGTACCAAGGGTATAATGTAAAACATATACAAATACGGGACAGCATACACAAAATACGTGAATGACAACAATGACACAACGATGAAACAAATATGATACAGAGACATATTACACAGTAGTGCAGTACAATAAATATTCTTCCGATGCCGATCTCTATCGATCTTCAAACGGTATGCAAGAAAAGAACTTGGATCCCATTTAAGAGTTATTTGACATATCCGAATCTATTGTATATCTAAAAACAAAGTAAAATAAAATTAAAAACAAGCACAGAAACACCTCCATGCGCATGACACCACCAACCGTACCCATGCCAAGATCACAAAAAAGGCGCAAAACTAATTGTTTCGTTTAGTCCATGAGGGTGGACAGTGTTTAAAGTCCACATCCACCTAGTCTCGAGTTGTGCCAACCGTTGGGAGATTCTGCTCCCCCTAATATCTATCTCTATCATGTCTATACCCTTCACGCGTAAGACACTGCTGTCACACTTATGGTGCGACTTGAAGTGTCTGGGTATCGTTTTTAACATGTGTATGTCCGTTTCATGTACCACTGCTTCGATCCCCAGAACGTGTTCTCTCACTCTCGTTTTTAACTGTCGAGTCATTAACCCCACATAAATCAGCGGGC
This sequence comes from Ranitomeya imitator, assembly GCF_032444005.1. Taxonomy (NCBI): domain Eukaryota; kingdom Metazoa; phylum Chordata; class Amphibia; order Anura; family Dendrobatidae; genus Ranitomeya; species Ranitomeya imitator. The sequence goes on along the minus strand of NC_091282.1, from coordinate 1,082,367,301 downwards.
AAGGGCAAACCGCGTAATATATTACGTTCTTTGATGCACATGTGATGGATTTTGTTATTTTAAAACTTTTCAGCCCTGAGGAGTCCACAAAAGTGTCATCTCTTGAGATGTTAATACATGCCACACATCGACCACTGGCACGACAGCCACCCCTAGGTTTATTTTGTGGATCATTTAGGAATGTCCTAGGTGGATTACCTACATAGTGGCTGCACACCAAGTGGTCACGTATGGTCTTTGCCCTACGAAATGTGATAGATGGCCGATTAGGTAGTAACTTGGCCAACGTTAAATCCATTCTTAGAATCGGCCAGGCACGTTCCAAAGCATTCCTTATAGCACCTGCCCTAGAGTTAAAATTAGTCACAAACCTGATGGCCTCAGACCCATTACTACTAACATGACTACCACAAAGTAATACATTTCTGTCGCTGTGTTTTGCTCGTAAATATGCCCTTTTAATAGCGCAATTGCTATACCCCCGTTCTTTAAAGCGGGACTTAAAGTCCCTTGCCTGGGTTTCAAACTCAGTGTCTGTAGAGCATATGCGACATATGCGCAAAAATTGCCCAATTGGAACAGCATGTACCATATGAATTGGGTGAGAGGAGGAAGCATGGAGAAGCATATTTGTAGCTGTTGGTTTCCTATAAATCGTGGTTTGGATTGTATCTGTACGATCTCTTATTAATGTTACATCCAGAAACTCAATGCTGGATCTGTTGGATGTTGCTGTCAATCTGATGTTCATATCATTCACGTTTAAAGCAGCCGCAAATTCAGTAAAAGCCTCACTACTGCCCTGCCAGATGATGAGAATGTCGTCTATGTAGTGCGCCCATAAGAGAACGCGCTCCATAGACGACAGACCATGTGACTGTAGGAGGTCCCTTTCCCACAGCCCCAGGAACAGATTGGCGTAAGCCCGCTTAAAGGCCACCCCCATCGCTGTTCCCTGGAGCTTCAGGAAAAAGGACCCCCTAAACATAAAGAAATTGTGAGTAAGAGTGAACTTTAAGACTTCCAAAACAAACGCCACAAAATCAGGGAACCAATTGGATGTGGAAAGAAAAAATTGGGTAGCCGCCAATCCATCACTGTGGCAGATACTAGTATACAATGATTCCACATCCATTGCTCCCATAATGGTGTCCTCCCCCAGCTTTAAGTCATCTACTCTACATAACAGCTGGTTAGTATCCTTCAAGAAGAAAGGAAGCTCCTCCACAAGAGGTTGCAGGATCGAATCGATCCATTTGTTGATCTGCTCTAAATAGCTGCCGTTCCCCGACACAATAGGGCATCCAGGTGGTATCGACTCATTTTTATGTGTCTTGGGGAGCAAGTAGAATGTCGGTATCGTAGGTTCTGTTACCACTAATGCGGTACATAATTCCTTTGTGATAACTCCCCTCTCAGTGGCTTTACTGAGGATCTCCCTGAGTTGCGCACAGTAGGTGGACAAGGGGTTGTAAGTCAACTTTTTATAACACGTGGAGTTTAATAGTTGAAGCATGGCTTCCTTCTCATACATTGCCTTAGGCCATAAAACAATGTTGCCCCTCTTGTCCGCCGGCTTGATCACAACATCAGGGAGATCCTTCAGCTGTTTCAGATGCAATCTCTCATGTTTTGTTAAATTATCATTTTTTTATGGATTGGGGAATCTTAATTAATTTCTCACTAGCCACTTTAACAAACATATCAATGGCACTGCAACTAGATAAAGGAGGGAACTTCTTAGACCGCACCCGAATGGCTTGTGGAATCCTACCTTCTTCCTCTGTCTGATGTTCCCTGGACAATTCCTCCAAAATTCTTAGGGATGACTGCTCGCTTTCTGTGGGAAACAATTCATGAAGGTTATTGTCAAAAAAATGCCGTTTGAATAACAAAGACCGGGCAAACAGATGTAGGTCCTTAATAACCGTAAAGCGGTCAACACCCGCTGTAGGTGAAAAGGACAATCCCCTATGTAAAAGCGAACAGTCAGCCTCAGACAGTGGATATTTACTTAAGTTTATTACCTTATTATCGCCCCTCGAAGTCTCAAACTTGCGTGGTTTCTGTCTCGTATAGGGATGATAATTATGACTTCTTGTTCTGTTGTAGCTAGCTCCCGAACGTGTAACAACAGATGATGCCGAAACATCTGATTGAGAGCTATTTGACGATAGAGATGTGTTAGATACACTTCGTTGTATGTGACGTTGCTGTGCTGACAATTTCCTCCACTGATACACATTTTAAGTCTGATAGTCTTTCATATCTCTGTTCAATTTGGAGGTCTGTGTCTCGCTAAATCTTTTTACAGTCATCTCCAAGGCTTTATCCATCTGTGTATCATAGCCCTTTAATTACTCATCCGAGCACTTGCTCAGTAGTTCAGATAACGCCAAATCAATATCTTTATCTAGACCCTCAATGGTCTTGGTATTAAGCCCAATTAACAATTTCATTAGAACCACTGAGCAGGCTCCACAGGCCTCCTCCCATCCAGCCACAAACTCCAAATCATCCAAAGGAAAAGTTGGCACAACTCGGACTCGGAGGCCCCTAGGAATCATATTCATTGAGAGATATTTCTCCAGGAGCATCCTGTTCCACCAGTGCATCGTACGTTTTAATAACATCTTTTTCATGGAATCTTGGTCTGTACAGTATTTTTTTTTTTCAAAAAATTTAAAAAAAAATACAGGCCACATATTAAAACAATCTGTAATCTCAGTCATATGCCTGGTCTATCTGTGGTCTCTAAATACAAATACTTGCTTTTCAGGCATACTGATCACATATAAGTTTTCTTAAAACTATCCATTTGTATTGAACTTTTAAAATATTTCAGTAGTCCATTTAAAATGGGCAAGGCAAGGGGCAAGGGACAGGGAAGTGGACATGATGCTGATGGTGCATGCAGAGGATGAAGCTGTGGCCAAGCTGAAAGTGGGCCACAAAAAAGACCCACATCTACTCGCTCGACCTTCCTGTCTCAGTTTCTAGGGGACCGCAGCATACCACTATTGAAACCAGAGCAGTGTGAAACGGTTGTTGGTTGGATAGAAGATAATGTTTCCAGTCACTTAGCCACCACCACCACGTCTTCCACACGGTCAAGTCTGAGTAGCCGTGAGTGTGGACCGCGTATTACTCACCCTGATCCTCCTTCCTCCCATGATACCGAGTGCCCTGAGACAACTGATCCCACACTTGGACACTCTGAAGAGCTGTTCACTTTAAAGATTCTGGACTCTTGGCCACTCAACTTGAAGTGGGGCAAGATGAGATCGCATGTAGTGATGCCCAAAGATTTGAGTAGCCACGGTCACACGAAGGCGATGGTGGGAAAGTGTCACAAAAGGTGGACGATGATGAGACACAATTGCCAGAAAATCAGGAGGAGGAGCAGGGTGAGGATGTGGAAGACGAGGTGGTGGATGACATAGTGATTGACCCAACCTGGCAGGAGGACATACAGAGCGAGTACAGCAGCACATGGGGAAGGAGGCATAGCACCCCAACAGGCAGGAAGAAGCAGTGTGGTGTCCGCAGACAGAAGGCGTGCATTCGTTCTGCGTAACACCAACATGATGGAAGTTGCCGTTCCAACTGTTAGATCTTCCCAAGTCTGGTTATTTTTTAAAAACTCTGCCAATAACCCCAAACAGGCCATTTGCAGCACCAGCTATGCCCGCATCAGCAGGGGTAGCAAAACTACCAGCCTGACCACCACCAGCATGATCAGGCACATGGCAGCAAAGCACCTCACTTTGTGGGCCGAACCACAGGCTCCAGGAACACTGTCTGCAGGTGACACCACTGCTTCTTCCACTGTTTTGCATAGAAGCCAATCCCCAGTTCACGGTGCATGTGAAGATGCCTCGTGCCCTGCACTTGTTGTTGCCCACAGTCAACCAGCACCATCATCAAGCCCGTCCATGTCCTTGTCCCAGCGCAGCCTTCAGTTGTCTATACCCCAGTCATTGGGACGCAAGCGGAAATACGCAGCCAACGCCCCACAGGCCACAGTACTAAATTTTCTCGTTTCTTGTCTGCTAGCGCTTGAAATTTTTCCTTTTAGGCTCATTGAGACGGAAGCTTTCTGCAACCTGATGGTGGCGGCCGTCCAAAGGTACTCAGTCCCCAGTCGTCACTATTTCTCCGGATGTGCCATACCGGCATTACACCAGCACGTGTCCCACAACATTACTTGTGCCCTCAACAATGCTCTTACTGGGAAAGTCCACCTAACCACGGACACATGGACAAGTGCTTGTGGTGTCAAGAGTGACAATCCACCTACATTCACGTTGAGCTAGAGTCTTCTTTAGGTTGGCACCCCTGACACCACCCTGAATCCTGTTAATTCCCCTAATCACTAGGATCAAATCCGTGGTAGGCCTTAAAATGCTTTGGTTTTATCAAATGTCCATAGACAGTGTTGTGCACACCTCAAAATATACATATCAAAACAAATTTCCCATATATAAATATTATAGGAAAAAGAGGCTAAAGTAAAGTATTACCAGTATAATAAAATTTATTTTAATGAAAATGATTAAAAAACAATACTAATGAACAACAGGAAATCTTCTTCATAAAAAAAAATCACTGGAAACAACAACCAGGCAAGGAAACACCTAAATCTAATAACAATGTGTAAAAAGGCATAACGGTCACAATATGTAAAATGATGCACTGATGTCTATTATCTCCTACTACGATACATTCACTGTATGATGTGAAAAAATAGAGCAAAATGGACTATGGAACCTAAATTCCTATAATCAAAATAAAGGCTATGCACAATAGTGCTAATAGCCTCCCAATAATGTGAAAAATTAGGCTAGAGTATAAGATACTGTGCCAAATTCAATATAAGATTACTGCTCTATACAAATAAGACCAATATGCAGCATATAAAGATAACAGACAATTCACTACGGAAACTAAGTTCAGGGAAGAATGCTGGACACAGATGGGGCAGAGTGCTGGCTGGACACAGATGGGGCAGAGTGCTGGCTGGACACAGATGGGGCAGAGTGCTGGCTGGACACAGATGGGGCAGAGTGCTGGCTGGACACAGATGGGGCAGAGTGCTGGCTGGACACAGATGGGCAGAGTGCTGGCTGGACACAGATGGGGCAGAGTGCTGGCTGGACACAGATGGGGCAGAGTGCTGGCTAAACACAGATGGGGCAGAGTGCTGGCTGGACACAGATGGGGCAGAGTGCTGGCTGGACACAGATGGGGCAGGGTGCTGGCTGGACACAGATGGGGTAGAGTGCTGGACACAGATGGGGCAGGATTGGACACAGATGGGACAGGATTGGACACAGATGGGGCAGAGTGCTGGACACAGATGGGGCAGGATTTGACACAGATGGGGCAGAGTGCTGGACACAGATGGGGCAGGATTGGACACAGATGGGGCAGAGTGCTGGACACAGATGGGGCAGGATTGGACACAGATGGGGCAGAGTGCTGGACACAGATGGGGCAGAGTGCTGGACACAGATGGGGCAGAGTGCTGGACACAGATGGGGCAGAGTGCTGGACACAGATGGGGCAGGATTGGAAACAGATGGGGTAGAGTGCTGGACACAGATGGGGCAGGATTGGACACAGATGGGGCAGAGTGCTGGACACAGATGGGGCAGAGTGCTGGACACAGATGGGGCAGGATTGGAAACAGATGGGGCAGAGTGCTGGACACAGATGGGGCAGGATTGGAAACAGATGGGGTAGAGTGCTGGACACAGATGGGGCAGGATTGGAAACAGATGGGGCAGGATTGGAAACAGATGGGGCAGAATGGAGACAGATGGGGCAGGATTGGAGACAGATGGGGCAGGATGGATACGATGGAGACAGATGGGGCAGGATGGGGAGATCATATGAGGCAGAATGGATACTCATGAGGGCAGAATGGGGGAACATATGGCTGGAGCTTGGAATGAGACACACGGGGGCTAGGATGGCGAATATTACCATAGGGGCTAATTAAGGGATATTATGATTGCAGTGATGTATTTATTTTATTTTTTGAGTATACTGTTTTAAATGGGGGGGCGGTCCTGTTACTGTGTAGAGTGATACTATGTCGCCTTCTTCATGTGGTGTAATGTAGAGGCTGGGAAAATTAAGTAATGTGTTCTACAAGCAGAACTCGAGATAACTGTGTTATTTCCTGCAGAGACGAGCCCTGGCTGGATGAAGTGATGGCGGTCTGTGCTGGATGAAAGATGAAGGACTTCACCTAGAGACGTCACTGGTGAGTCAGTGTTACCTATACACTGACACTATACACTGTATACTATATACAGAGGTCCTGTGTACAATGTCACCAGTGATCACTGTATTACCTATACATTATATACAGAGCTCCTGTGTATAATGTCACCGGTGATCACTGTATTACCTGTACACAGACACTGCTTACAGATCTCCTGTGTATAATGGCACTGATGGTGATAGTATTGTGGTTTTTTTTTTTATTACTGATCAGTATTGTAGTATTCAGTCACTATGTGGTGGTAATATGTGGTCTGGTCATGGTGCGGTGGTATTTGTTCTTTGTATGTGATATTATTTGATCACTGTGGTGGTAATATGTCATCTGGTCATGGTGTAGCGGTATTTGTTCCTTGTATGTGATATTATTGGTCATTTTAAAAACTGAAAAATAAATAAAAATATACCTAAATTGTATTGCATATTTTAACAAATATTTAATAGGTTACAGCAGAGTAGGGCCCGGCCAAAAGTGTCTACCGTGTTATGGTGGCGGCTTAAAAAATCTTTTGGCCAAAACAAAAGCTGCCGGTTATATGTGTGATCTGGTGATGGGAACTGTCAATGTGTGATAGGTGAGAAGTGGAGATTTTCCAAGAGAGAGCGCTGGGACTGTGGACAGTTCGAGGAGTGGAGCGTGGAGGCGTGGCTGGGGTGGAGCCTGGGCAGAGTCTCAAGGGGGCCCCGAAAATTTTGCCAGTATGGGGCCCCAAAATTTCTAGTGGCAGCCCTGACCTTATGAGTCTGCATTGCACTCTATCAGAGTGCATTATACTTTATGGGGTTGCATTATATTCTATGGGGGCTGTTATTACTCTATGGGGCTATATGGGGGCGGCATTATACTAAATATTACACAGCACTACACCACAATTTTATTGAAGACACTGTGCGAATTCGCAGACACATTGTCTTCAACAAAATGGTGTGGAAGTGCATTGCAGCGTACAAACGTTCTATATGGGAGCTGCATTATAATGTATTGGGATGCATTATCCTCTATGGGGCTGCATTATACTATTTGATGCTGCATTATACTATTTGAGGCTGCATTATGCTATATGAGGCCTGCATTAGCCTTTATGGAGTTGCCATATACTCTATGGGGACTGCATTATACTCTATGGGAGCTATATGGGGCTGAATTATATTCTGTGGGGGCTGCATTATACTCTATGAGGGCTGCATTATACTTTATGGGTATAAACCTACATCAAATCCGTGGCCAAAATGGAAATTAGCCCCCTAGTGGCTGATTTGTGTATACCGAAAAAGAGTTTGCTCAGCAAGAGCAGCACGATCTGTAATCAAGTGAATAATGGGCGACCCCATAGAAGCCCATATACAGTGATATCTCCCAAAGCAGACCGCGAAAACAACAAGGGGGTTTATATGATAAATAATTTAATTTTATTAAACATATATAATATACAAAATGGGGACAAAGTTGCAAAAGCAGTGTATATGGATGGAAAGCAGCTAAAAGACTATGGCACCAAAAAGATAACACGAGTTGGTGCCAGGAAAAAAAAATATACACGTCTCAGGGGACACGACCGCACACATAAATTGGAGAGAGGTTGACCACTGATATCATATCCGGTTAGTGGTAAGTTTAATATAATAAATGATTAAATGCTGTTAAAGACTTTAAGATACTCTAGTCTCTCACTAGTTCGCAGTCAGACCCAAATGGGCTGCAGACTGCCAACTATACCACCATACAACCAGATTCACTGAATGCTCCTATTAAAAAGCATGGCCGCAAGAGAGTAAATAAAGATCTAAGTAATAAGCGGCAGTAAATCAGCTCAGATACTCGGTGTCAGATGGAATTGTGCAGCTTTTTATGAGGTGAGCCATTAAACATGTCAGTGTTGCCAAAGCAGGTAATAGTCATAGTAAAATAACAGTGCTTTAACCTTGCGACATAGTCTTCTCCATGTGCAGACGTCTCTGTGAGACACGCTATGCCTCGACGCGCATTTCACCGCCCATGGCTTCGTCAGGAGGTGTGGTTAAAAGGTAAGGGTCACGGGTATAAGTATTAGGGGATGGGGGCCAATCAGCGAATCGGCGCGCTACTGCCCGCAATGCCCTGCCCACCGGCGGACGAAGGGAAGGAGGACTTCCGTCATCACTTCCCATCCCCACGGCAACGCGCTTGGACCCCTCCGGGCGAAGGGCGGGTGCAGCGCGCGAGCAAAGCGCATCTGCGCCTCAATGGATGTGAGTCCACAAAGTGTGGACCACGGCAGTTCGAAATGACAAGAACAGGAGGTGCCAAGTCGTAACCCTGGTAAGAGCCAACCAAATAAATGACAGCAGCTAGATAGCTGCGACCAAGATATCTACGAACAGTGCCATATGCACAATATTATAATTTTTAAGAGAAGGCCAATACATAATTATAAATATAAATGGCAATAAAACATGTGTAGGCAAAGTTGACTCAAAATACATACAGAGAAGACAATATACGATCAAAAAAATATCAGTTCATGATTTGATAGAACTATCATATAATCCTAACTGTCATGCTGTAACATGGCAGAGACGCTTAACAGACAAAGACATCCGTACTCAGCAAATACAAAAGATGTTACAGGTAAATAACATACAGTACACTACTAAAAATTATCTGAACACATAACACATAACTGTATGGGGGCTGCATTATACAATATGGGGCTGTATAATACTCTATTGGGGCTGCACTATATTATATGGGAGCTGAATATACTCTATGAGTACTGCATTATACGCTATAGGGGCTGCTTTATATGTCTGCTTTTACTGCATTATACCCTATATGGCTGCATTACACTCTGTGGGGTTGTATTATACTCTATAAGGCTGAATTATAGCATTTGAGGCTGCATTATACTATGGGGGGTGGCATTATCCTATATTGGGCCAGCATTATACTTTATATGAGTCTGCATTATACTGTATGGAGGCTGCATTATACTATATGGTGCCTGAATTATACTATATGGGAGCTGCATTATACTCAGTGGGGGATGCATTATACTATATGGGTTTGCATTATACTCTAGTGGGTTGCATCATACTCTATGAGACTGCATTGTACTATTTGAGGCTGCTTTATACTATATGGAAATGCATTATACTATATGGGGCTACCTAATAGTAACATAGTAACATAGTTAGTAAGGCCGAAAAAAGACATTTGTCCATCCAGTTCAGATTATATATTCCATCATAATAAATCCCCAGATCTACGTCCTTCTACAGAACCTAATAATTGTATGATACAATATCGTTCTGCTCCAGGAAGACATCCAGGCCTCTCTTGAACCCCTCGACTGAGTTCGCCATCACCACCTCCTCAGGCAAGCAATTCCAGATTCTCACTGCCCTAACAGTAAAGAATCCTCTTCTATGTTGGTGGAAAAACCTTCTCTCCTCCAGACGCAATGAATGCCCCCTTGTGCCCGTCACCTTCCTTGGTATAAACAGATCCTCAGCGAGATATTTGTATTGTCCCCTTATATACTTATACATGGTTATTAGATCGCCCCTCAGTCATCTTTTTTGTAGACTAAATAATCGTAATTTCGCTAATCTATCTGGGTATTGTAGTTCTCCCATCCCCTTTATTAATTTTGTTGCCCTCCTTTGTACTCTCTCTAGTTCCATTATACCCTTCCTGAGCACCGGTGCCCAAAACTGGACACAGTACTTCATGTGCGGTCTAACTAGGGATTTGTACAGAGACAGTATAATGCTCTCATCATGTGTATCCAGACCTCTTTTAATGCACCCCATGATCCTGTTTGCCTTGGCAGCTGCTGCCTGGCACTGGCTGCTACAGGTAAGTTTATCATTAACTAGGATCCCCAAGTCCTTCTCCCTGTCAGATTTACCCAGTGGTTTCCCGTTCAGTGTGTAATGGTGATATTGATTCCTTCTTCTCATGTGTATAACCTTACATTTATCATTGTTAAACCTCATCTGCCACCTTTCAGCCCAAGTTTCCAACTTATCCAGATCCATCTGTAGCAGAATACTATCTTCTCTTGTATTAACTGCTTTACATAGTTTTGTATCATCTGCAAATATCAATATTTTACTGTGTAAACCTTCTACCAGATCATTAATGAATATGTTGAAGAGAACAGGTCCCAATACCGACCCCTGCGGTACCCCACTGGTCACAGCGACCCAGTTAGAGACTATACCATTTATAACCACCCTCTGCTTTCTATCACTAAGCCAGTTACTAACCCATTTACACACATTTTCCCCCAGACCAAGCATTCTCATTTTGTGTACCAACCTCTTGTGCGGTACGGTATCAAACGCTTTGGAAAAATCGAGATATACCACGTCCAATGACTCACTGTGGTCCAGCCTATAGCTTACCTCTTCATAAAAACTGATTAGATTGGTTTGACAGGAGCGATTTCTCATAAACCCATGCTGATATGGAGTTAAACAGTTATTCTCATTGAGATAATCCAGAATAACATCCCTCCGAAACCCTTCAAATATTTTACCAACAATAGAGGTTAGACTTACTGGCCTATAATTTCCAGGTTCACTTTTAGAGCCCTTTTTGAATATTGGCACCACATTTGCTATGCGCGAGTCCTGCGGAACAGACCCCGTCGCTATAGAGTCCCTAAAAATAAGAAATAATGGTTTATTTATTACATTACTTAGTTCTCTTAGTACTCGTGGGTGTATGCCATCTAGACCCGGAGATTTATCTATTTTAATCTTATTTAGCCGATTTCGCACCTCTTCTTGGGTTAGATTGGTGACCCTTAATATAGGGTTTTCATTGTTTCTTGGGATTTCACCTAGCATTTCATTTTCCACTGTGAATACCATGGAGAAGAAGGTGTTTAATATGTTAGCTTTTTCCTCGTCATCTACAACCATACTTTCCTCACTATTTTTTAAGGGGCCTACATTTTCAGTTTTTATTCTTTTACTATTGATATAGTTGAAGAACAGTTTGGGATTAGTTTTACTCTCCTTAGCAATGTGCTTCTCTGTTTCCTTTTTGGCAGCTTTAATTAGTTTTTTAGATAAAGTATTTTTCTCCCTATAGTTTTTTAGAGCTTCAATGGTGCCATCCTGCTTTAGTAGTGCAAATGCTTTCTTTTTACTGTTAATTGCCTGTCTTACTTCTTTGTTTAGCCACATTGGGTTTTTCCTATTTCTAGTCCTTTTATTCCCACAAGGTATAAACCGCTTACAGTGCCTATTTAGGATGTTCTTAAACATTTTCCATTTATTATCTGTATTCTTATTTCTGAAGATATTGTCCCAGTCTACCAGATTAAGGGCATCTCTAAGCTGGTCAAACTTTGCCTTCCTAAAGTTCAGTGTTTTTGTGACTCCCTGACAAGTCCCCCTAGTGAAAGACAGGTGAAACTGTACAATATTGTGGTCGCTATTTCCTAGATGCCCGACCACCTGCAGATTTGTTATTCTGTGAGGTCTATTAGATAGTATGAGGTCTAAAAGTGCTGCTCCTCTGGTTGGATTCTGCACCAATTGTGAAAGATATTTTTTCTTGGTTATTAGCAGAAACCTGTTGCCTTTATGGGTTTCACAGATTTCTGTTTCCCAGTTAATATCCGGGTAGTTAAAGTCCCCCATAACCAGGACCTCATTATGGGTTGCAGCTTCATCTATCTGCTTTAGAAGTAGACTTTCCAAAGTTTCTGTTATATTTGGGGGTTTGTAACAGACCCCAATGAGAATTTTGTTACCATTTTTCCCTCCATGAATTTCGACCCATATGGACTCGATATCCTCATTCCCTTCGCTAATATCCTCCCTTAAAGTGGACTTTAGACAAGATTTTACATAGAGACAAACCCCTCCTCCTCTCCGATTTTTACGATCCTTTCTAAACAGACTGTAACCCTGTAAGTTAACTGCCCAGTCATAGCTTTCATCTAACCATGTCTCGGTTATTCCCACTATGTCAAATTTACCTGTAGATATTTCTGCTTCTAGTTCTTCCATCTTGTTTGTCAGGCTTCTGGCATTTGTGAGCATGCAGTTTAGAGGATCTTGTTTTGTTCCAATCTCCTCTCTGTGGATTGTTTTAGAAATGTTCTTACCTCCCTTCTGAGTATGTTTTCCTGGGTCTTCTTTGTTCGAGTCTAATGTTTTCTTCCCGTCCCCTCTTCTTCTAGTTTAACGCCCTCCTGATGAGTGTAGCGAGTCTTCTGGCGAATGTGTGTTTCCCAGGTTTGTTAAGGTGTAGTCCGTCTCTGGCGAGGAGTCCATCATACAAGTAATTAACACTATATGAGGCTGCATTGTACTCTATGGGGGCTGGGTTATACACTATCAAGGACTATGGGGAGTGCATTATGCTATGTGTACTATATTGGTGCTGCATTTTATTCTGTGTACTATATAGTAGCTGTATTATACTCTATTGAGGAGTCTTGGGAGTGCATATACTATATGAGGGCTGCATTATACTATATGGAGGACTATGGGGATTGCATTATACTATATGGAGGACTATTGGATGCATTACAATATTTTGAAGACTATGGGGTGCATTATACTTTATAGATGGCTGTGGGTTTCATTATACATGGTTGAGGACAATGGGCAGTGTATTATACTATATGGGGGACTATGGGGAGTGTTTTGTACTATATGGAGGACAATTGGGAGAGCATTATATTATATGGAGATCTATTATACTATATGGAGTACTGTGGGGCACATCATACTATGTGGAGGACTATGGGGTACAATATACTATATGGATGACTATGGCAAGTGCATTATAATTTATGGAAGAATATGGAAAGTGTATTATACTATATGGAGGTCTATGGGGAGCGTATTATACTATATGGAGGACTATGGGGCACATTATACTATGTGGAGGACTATGGGGCTCAATATACTATATGGAGTACCATGGGGTGAATTATACTAAACAAGCAAACTGCTGCCTATTCATCGAGTAATCATTGTTCTCAGCAGCACATCGCCTGGTGAAAACTGCAGCTATGCTGCGGATAATCTGATACTGTACGGGGACAGATTGAAGTACTAGTGATCATCCTGTGCCCATCATTCTTCATCAGCCTGTGTAAAAAGACCAAGAAACAAGCATTGAATACCTTCAATATGATCACGCTTGTTTAGTGTCCTGAATTCAGAGCATGTAAATGCAACCACAATGTTTCTTTATCAAAAATATGCCCATATATGTCAACGGGCATGGCACGTCAAACAATATATTACCACCAGTGGACTTACAGAATAAGTAGTCCAAAAAAGCAAACCATATACAAGTAAAAATACACAATTTTATTTAAAATATATTTTTAAAAAATCCATAAAAAAAAAACTAAATAAACCATAATTAAAGAAACAAAAGTGTCCTGTAGGGGGAGCCCTACAAGAGATCACATAAAAAGAATGGTAAGTATACAGCTCTAAAATTCAATTGCAAAGTTAGTTTGAAGTATGGTAATTAATACTTTTTATAAAATATAAAACACAATGAAAAAACCCAAATCTTTATACCCAGAGCTAGAATAACCTAAGTACTGGTCCCAATAAATAATAAAAGGTAAGAAATATATAATTTTTGCATCAGGCTCAAGAAAAGAGATTTGACTACATCACATAGTATGTATAGCAAATGTTCTGTTAAGCAAGATGTAAACACTTAAGTTAGAAACTCATTAGGGAGTACAGAGACATTCAGGGATGTAAGTACAGAAATGTTAACTGCATGCAGTGTAAGATAAGATGAGCACTGAGAAACATGGACCAAATACCGGAACTGAAGGAGAGATCCCCCACACCCCAACGTATGTTTCGCCCCCGAAAGAAGCTATGGTTTCTTTAGTTATTTTTTAATGGATTTTTTAAAATATATTTAAAATAAAGTTGTGTATTTTAACTTGTATAAGGTTCACTTCTTTGGACTACTTATTCTGTAAGTCCGCTGATGGTAATAACCATAATGTTTCTGTCTGATGGTGCAATATGTTGGCATCTGGGGCCCCGTCCCCACTGTAATCTTTTGCTCAGGGCCCCACTTTGTCTAACACCGGCCCTGTTCCTGGGGGTGGGTTTTCTCTCCTTACTGTGCTGCCTTGTTTCTGAAAAATAGTAATTATCATCTTTTAAGCAATTTTTAATTAATGTCCAATTGACCTCCATAATAATAATAATAATAATAATAACAATAATAATAATAATAATTATTATTATTATTATTATTACAATATGTGACTTTTTCTACTGTCACTATACAATATATATGTTGATTTATGTTATAGTTTCTCTCCCTTTAAAAATAATGCAAAATATATTTAAAATTACATTGTACAACAGAAAGTATTTTATGCCGGTGAAGTCTTGAAATTTCTCAAACAAATTACCTGGCTTACTGCCACCTTTAAATATACTGGTTGCTGAAAATAAGGATGGAAGTAGCCTGACATTTCTGGCAAGATGTAATAGGCCCAAACGTGTAATTTAAACTATAAGTCAGGTTTTTAATTTATAGTGCTGGTGAAATAAACAAGTAGCAGGTTAAAATCATAGGCTGACATTCTGAACACTTCCTTATTATTGCCTCCATTTCAAAGTACAACTTCATTGGTATTAACATAAAATAAATATGTATTAGAAGACATTTACTGCCCTTCTTACATATACTAGCTGCCAATATAAATATAAATTCTAAATTAATAGTCCGCCTGTAATAGAAAGCTGCAGAGCAGAAAGAAAGGAAGAGAAAATTGGCAGATTACCACAAGAAATAAGAAGTAAAACTTCTGTAATTAGCTGTGCCTTGAAAAGTGTCCTTCAGAACTTTATGAAGTTATGTGAAGTTACACCGGCACTGACTGATCATAGCACATAGAATCTACAAAAGGCACTTGCGACAATGAGTTTGCGATCCTATAGAAAAATGTTAAAGGGGTTGTCCAGGCTTGGGGTTCAAGTCTGCAGTCACTATATGTGTCAGGATGCTTCAGTGCTTGCACCGGGAGAAGGCGGTCATGTGACCGCAGGTATACAATTCGGAAACTTCTGGCCACATTCCAACTAGACGTGTCCGGCCTCTCTCAGTCGACTTGAATTGAGCAAGGCCATGCATGTCTAGTCATCATGTGA
This sequence comes from Ranitomeya imitator, assembly GCF_032444005.1. NCBI lineage: Eukaryota > Metazoa > Chordata > Amphibia > Anura > Dendrobatidae > Ranitomeya > Ranitomeya imitator. Next base: position 1,082,351,857 of record NC_091282.1, on the reverse strand, counting down.
CATGTAGTGTTGACCCAATGCCTCTCTCAGACTTAACTAAGGGTACCGTCACACTAAGCGACGCTGCAGCGATACCGACAATGATGTCGATCGCTGCAGCATCGCTGTTTGGTCGCTGGAGAGCTGTCACACAGACAGCTCTTCAGCGACCAACGATCCCGAAGTCCCCTGGTAACCAGGACCGCGCTTAGTAACCCGATGTTTACCCTGGTTACCAGCGTTAACGTAAAAAAAAAAAACACTACATAGAGTTAGGGCCAGAAATATTTGGACAGTGACACAAGTTTTGTTATTTTAGCTGTTTGCAAAAACATGTTCAGAAATACAATTATATATATAATATGGGCTGAAAGTGCACACTCCCAGCTGCAATATGATAGTTTCCACATCCAAATCGGAGAAAGGGTTTAGGAATCATAGCTCTGTAATGCGTAGCGTCCTCTTTTTCAAGGGACCAAAAGTAATTGGACAATGGGCTCTAAGGGCTGCAATTAACTCTGAAGGCGTCTCCCTCGTTAACCTGTAATCAATGAAGTAGTTAAAAGGTCAGGGGTGGATTCCAGGTGTGTGGTTTTGCATTTGGAAGCTGTTGCTGTGAGCAGACAACATGCGGTCAAAGGAACTCTCAATTGAGGTGAAGCAGAACATCCTGAGGCTGAAAAAAAAGAAAAAATCCATCAGAGAGATAGCAGACATGCTTGGAGTAGCAAAATCGACAGTTGGGTACATTCTGAGAAAAAAGGAATTGACTGGTGAGCTTGGGAACTGAAAAAGGCCTGGGCGTCCACGGATGACAACAGTGGTGGATGATCGCCGCATACTTAATTTGGTGAAGAAGAACCCGTTCACAACATCAACTGAAGTCCAGAACACTCTCAGTGAAGTAGGTGTATCTGTCTCTAAGTCAACAGTAAAGAGAAGACTCCATGACAGTAAATACAAAGGGTTCACATCTAGATGCAAACCATTCATCAATACCAAAAATAGACAGGCCAGAGTTAAATTTGCAGAAAAACACCTCAAGAAGCCAGCTCAGTTCTGGAAAAGTATTCTATGGACAGATGAGACAAAGATCAACCTGTACCAGAATGATGGGAAGAAAAAAGTTTGGAGAAGAAAGGGAACGGCACATGATCCAAGGCACACCACATCCTCTGTAAAACATGGTGGAGGCAACGTGATGGCATGGGCATGCATGGCTTTCAATGGCACTGGGTCACTTGTGTTTATTGATGACATAAGAGCAGACAAGAGTAGCCGGATGAATTCTGAAGTGTACCGGGATATACTTTCAGCCCAGATTCAGCCAAATGCTGCAAAGTTGATTGGACGGCGCTTCATAGTACAGATGGACAATGACCCCAAGCATACAGCCAAAGCTACCCAGGAGTTCATGAGTGCCAAAAAGTGGCACATTCTGCAATGGACAAGTCAATCTCCAGATCTAAACCCAATTGAGCATGCATTTCACTTGCTCAAATCCAGACTTAAGACGGAAAGACCCACAAACAAGCAAGACCTGAAGGCTGCGGCTGTAAAGGCCTGGCAAAGCATTAAGAAGGAGGAAACCCAGCGTTTGGTGATGTCCATGGGTTCCAGACTTAAGGCAGTGATTGCCTCCAAAGGATTTGCAACAAAATATTGAAAATAAAAATATTTTGTTTGGGTTATGTTTATTTGTCCAATTACTTTTGACCTCCTAAAATGTGGAGTGTTTGTAAAGAAATGTGTACAATTCCTACATTTTCTATCAGATATTTTTGTTCAAACCTTCAAATTAAACGTTACAATCTGCACTTGAATTCTGTTGTAGAGGTTTCATTTCAAATCCAATGTGGTGGCATGCAGAGCCCAACTCGCGAAAATTGTGTCACTGTCCAAATATTTCTGGCCCTAACTGTACTTACCTTCCGCTGTCTGTCCTCCGGCGCTCTGCTTTCCTCTGCACTGTCAGCGCCGGTCAGCCGGAAAGCAGAGCGGTGACGTCACCGCTGTGCTTTCCGGCTGGCCGGCGCTCACAGCCAGTGCAGAGAAGCACAGCGCCGGTGGACAGACACGGAAGGTAAGTTTGTAGTGTTTTTTTTTTTTTACGTTAACGCTGGTAACCAGGGTAAACATCGGGTTACTAAGCACGGCCCTGCGCTTAGTAACCCGATGTTTACCCTGGTTACCAGTGAAGACATCGCTGGATCGGCATCACATACGCCGATCCAGCGATGTCAGCGGGAAGTCCAGCGACAAAATAAAGTTCTGGACTTTCCTCAGCGACCAACGATCTCCCAGCAGGGGCCTGATCGTTGGTCGCTGTCACACATAACGATTTCCTTAACGATATCGTTGCTACGTCACAAAAAGCAATGATATCATTAACGATATCGTTATGTGTGACGGTACCTTAAGTCACCAGCAACACAGCGCATAATTTTTAAAGGACATAGCTCAACCTTTGTTCCTAATCAGCAGCATTTCAGATGTACTCATTAGCAACAGCGGTATTCTGACTAGGCAATGTTTATCTGAATGTAGTTTGTATTGTCATTCACTTGCAGCATGACATTTTTCCTATTTATCTCATCATATGAAATATGTCTGTTATGAAAAAATAAAGATATAGCATTAGCAGTTCTTCAGGGGACATCTCTACAATGGAAACACAATTTATGTCTTGACAGCATATGTCCTTCATTTTTGTAAGAGGGTGGCAGATACATTTTTAACTTTATAATAAACTTCAGTCTATGGATGGCATGCATATGGATCAGTGTTACATTGGTACAAATTTGCTTAGAGAAAACTACCTATATGCCTATCACTGAATGTACAGTGGGGAAAATAAGTATTTGATACACTGCCGATTTTGCAAGTTTTCCCACCTACAAATAATGGAGAGGTCTGTAATTTTTATAGTAGGTACACTTCAACTGTGAGAGACAAAATCTAAAAATAAAAAAAACAGAAAATCACATTGTATGATTTTTAAATAATTAAATTGCATTTTATTGTATGAAGTATTTGATCACCTAACAACATGCAAGAATTCTGGCTCTCACAGGCCTGTTAATTTTTCTTTAAGAAGCCTCCTACTTTGCACTCATTACTTGTATTAATTGCACCTGTTTGAACTCATTACCTGTATAAAAAACACCTGTCCCCACAATCAATCACATTCCAACCTCTCCACCATGGCCAAGACAAAAGGGCTGCCTGGGGACACCAGGGATAAAATTATAGACTTGCACAAGGCTTGGATAGGCTAAAGGAAAATAGGAAAGCAGCTTGGTGAGAAGGCAACAATTGTTGGCACAATTATTAGGAATGGAAGAAGTGGAATGGAAGAAACACAAGATGACTGTCAGGCCGGCCTCACACTAGCGAGTTTTACGGACGTATGAGAGGTGCAGAAAATACGGATTGCATACGGTACAATGATTCTCTATGGCCCAGCTCCTATCTGCCGTATATTACTGATCCGTATTATACGGTGTTCTACGGCCGTAGAAAATCACAGCATGCTGCGTTTGTCACCGTATTGCGCAAAAAATACGCCAATGAAAGTCTATGGGGGCGAGAAAAATACAGATTACACACGGACCAACAGTGTGACTTGCGAGAAATACGCAGCGGTGTTCTGTAGAAAAGCTGGCAATTCAGTGCGGTGTACAGTAAAATCACACTGACAGGTTAGAATAGAATAGCTAAAATAAATGTCTACACATAGTATAGGGGTAAATATATATATGTCAGTGAGACACATCTATATATATATATATATATATTTTTTTTTTTTTAATATATCATACAGCGCTAGATAGTTTAATAGCTGGTAATTCAATTGCCGGCTCTACCTATCTCCTTCACAAACCCGACATGATATGAGACATGATTTACATACAGTAAACCATCTCATATCCCTTTTTTTGGGGATATGGGGTAATGAAGGGTTAATGTCACCTTGCTATTGTAAGGTGACATTAAGCCAGATTAACCCCTTCCCGACCCATGACGCCTCGTAGGCGTCATGAAAGTCGGTGCCAATCCGACCCATGACGCCTATGTGGCGTCATGGAAAGATCGCGTCCCTGCAGATCGGGTGAAAGGGTTAACTCCCATTTCACCCAATCTGCAGGGACAGGGGGAGTGGTAGTTTAGCCCAGGGGGGGTGGCTTCACTCCCCCCCCCCCCCCCCCGTGGCTACGATCGCTCTGATTGGCTGTTGAAAGTGAAACTGCCAATCAGAGCGATTTGTAATATTTCACCTATTAAAACTGGTGAAATATTACAATCCAGCCATGGCCGATGCTGCAATATCATCGGCCATGGCTGGAAACACTAATGTGCCCCCACCCCACCCCACCGATCGCCCCCCCAAGCCACCGATCTGTCCGGTACACTGCTCCGGCTCCCCTCCGTCCTGTGCTCCGCTCCCCCCGTGCTCTTGTCCACTCCCCCCGTGCTCCAATCACCCCCCCGTGCTCCGATCCAACCCCCCTGCACTCCAATCTACCCCCCGTGCATCATCCACCCCCCGTGCTCCGTACCACCCCCCCGCGCTCCAATCCCCACCCACATGCTCCGATCCCCCCCCCCGTGCTCCCCCCCACCCCATCATACTTACCGATCCTGCCGGGGTCCGTCCGTCTTCTCCCTGGGCACCGCCATCTTCCAAAATGGCGGGCGCATGCGCAGTGCGCCCGCCGAATCTGCCGGCCGGCAGATTCGTTCCAAAGTGCATTTTGATCACTGAGATATAATCTATCACAGTGATCAAAATAAAAAAATAATAAAAATGACCCCCCCCCCTTTGTCACCCCCATAGGTAGGGACAATAAAAAAATAAAGATTATTTTTTTTTTCCACTAAGGTTAGAATAGGGTTAGGGTTAGGGTTAGGGCTAGGGTTAGGGCTAGGGTTAGGGTTAGGGTTAGGGTTTCGGTATGTGCACACGTATTCTGTTCCTCTGCGGATTTTTCCGCTGCGGATTTGATAAATCCGCAGTGCTAAACCGCTGCGGATTTATGGCGGATTTACCGCGGTTTTTCTGCGCATTTCACTGCGGTTTTACAACTGCAATTTTCTATTGGAGCAGTTGTAAAACCGCTGCGGAATCCGCAGAAACAAGTGACATGCTGCAGAATGTAAACCGCTGCGTTTCCGTGCAGTTTTTCTGCAGAATGTGTACAGCGATTTTTGTTTCCCATAGGTTTACATTGAACTGGGAAACTGCTGCGGATCCGCAGCGTTTTCCGCAGTGTGTGCACATACCTTTAGAATTAGGCTATGTGCACACGGTGCGGATTTGGCTGCGGATCCGCAGCGGATTGGCTGCTGCGGATTCGCAGCAGAGTTCCATCAGGTTTACGGTACTATGTAAACCTATGGAAAACTAAATCCGCTGTGCCCGTGGTGCGGAAAATACCGCGCGGAAACGCTGCGTTGTATTTTCCGCAGCATGTCAATTCTTTGTGCGGATTCCGCAGCGTTTTACACCTGTTCCTCAATAGAAATCCGCAGGTGAAATCCGCACAAAAAACACTGGAAATCCGCGGTAAATCCGCAGGTAAAACGCAGTGCCTTTTACCCGCGGATTTTTCAAAAATGATGCTGAAAAATTTCACACGAATCCGCAACGTGGGCACATAGCCTTAGGGTTAGGGTTGGAATTAGGGTTGTGGTTAGGGTTGTGATTAGGGTTAGGGGTGTGTTGGGGTTATGGCTACAGTTGGGATTAGGGTTAGGGGTGTGTTGGGGTTAGTGTTGGAGGTAGAATTGAGGGGTTTCCACTGTTTAGGCACATCAGGGGTCTCCAAACGCAACATGGCGCCACCATTGATTCCAGCCAATCTTGTATTCAAAAAGTCAAATGGTGCTCCCTCACTTCCGAGCCCCGACGTGTGCCCAAACAGTGGTTTACCCCCTCATATGGGGTATCAGTGTACTCAAGACAAACTGCGCAACAATTACTGGGGTCCAATTTCTCCTGTTACCCTTGTGAAAATAAAAAAATGCTTGCTAAAATATCATTTTTGAGGAAAGAAAAATGATTTTTTATTTTCACGGCTCTGCGTTGTAAACGTTTGTGCAGCACTTGGGGGTTCAAAGTGCTCACCACATATCTAGATAAGTTCCTTGGGGGTCTAGTTTCTAAAATGGGGTCACTTGTGGGGGATTTCTACTGTTTAGGCACACCAGGGGCTCTGCCAACGCAACGTGACGCCCGCAGACCATTCCATCAAAGTCTGCATTTCAAAAGTCACTACTTCCCTTCTGAGCCCCGACGTGTGCCCAAACAGTGGTTTACCCCCACACATGGGGTATCAGCGTACTCAGGAGAAACTGGACAACAACTTTTGGGGTCCAATTTCTCCTGTAACCCTTGGGAAAATAAAAAATTCTGGGCTAAATAATTATTTTTGAGGAAAGAAAACGTATTTATTATTTTCACGGCTCTGCATTATAAACTTCTGTGAAGCACTTGGGGGTTCAAAGTGCTCACCACACATCTAGATAAGTTCCTTTCAGGGTCTAGTTTCCAAAATGGGGTCACTTGTGGGGGGTTTCCACTGTTTAGCCACATCAGGGGCTCTGCAAACGCAACGTGATGCCCGCAGAGCATTCCATCAAAGTCTGCATTTCAAAACGTCACTACTTCACTTCCGAGCCCCGGCATGTGCCCAAACAGTGGTTTACCCCCACATATGGGGTATCAGCGTACTCAGGAGAAACTGGACAACAACTTTTGGGGTCAAATTTCTCCTGTTACCCTTGGGAATATAAAAAATTGCAGGCTAAAAGATCATTTTTGAGAAAATAAAATTTTTTTTTTATTTTCATGGCTCTGCGCCATAAACTTCTGTGAAGCACTTGGGGGTTCAAAGTCCTCACCACACATCTAGATTAGTTCCTTTGGGGGTCTAGTTTCCAATATTGGGTCATTTGTGGGGGATCTTTAATGTTTAGGCACACAGGGGCTCTCCAAACGTGACATGGTGTTCGCTAATGATTGGAGCTAATTTTCCATTTAAAAAGCCAAATGGCGTGCCTTCCCTTCCGAGTCCTGCCGTGCGCCCAAACAGTGGTTTACCCCCACATATGGGGTATCAGCGTACTCAGGACAAACTGGACAACAACATTTGGGGTCCAATTTCTCCTATTACCCTTGGAAAAATAGGAAATTCCAGGCTAAAAAATCATTTTTGAGGAAAGAAAAATTATTTTTTATTTTCATGGCTCTGCGTTATAAACTTTTGTGAAGCACCTGGGGGTTTAAAGTGCTCAATATGCATCTAGATAAGTTCCTTGGGGGGTCTAGTTTCCAAAATGGGGTCACTTGTGGGGGAGCTCCAATGTTTAGGCACACAGGGGCTCTCCAAACGCGACATGGTGTCCGCTAACACTTGGAGCTAATTTTCCATTCAAAAAGTCAAATGGCGCGCCTTCCCTTCCGAGTCCTGCCGTGTGCCCAAACAGTGGTTTACCCCCACATATGAGGTATTGGCGTACTCGGGAGAAATTGTCCAACAAATTTTAGGATCCATTTTATCCTGTTGCCCATGTGAAAATGAAAAAATTGAGGCTAAAATAATTTTTTTGTGAAAAAAAGCACTTTTACATTTTTACGGATCAATTTGTGAAGCACCTGGGGGTTCAAAGTGCTCACTATGCATCTAGATAAGTTCCTTGGGGCGTCTAGTTTCCAAAATGGGGTCACTTGTGGGGGAGCTCCAATTTTTAGGCACACGGGGGCTCTCCAAACGTGACATGGTGTCCGCTAAAGAGTGGAGCCAATTTTTCATTCAAAAAGTCAAATGGCGCTCCTTCCCTTCCAAGCCCTGCCGTGCGCCCAAACAGTGGTTTACCCCCACATATGAGGTATCGGCGTACTCAAGACAAATTGGACAACAACTTTCGTGGTTCAGTTTCTCCTTTTACCATAGGGAAAATAAAAAAATTGTTGCTAAAAGATAATTTTTGTGACTAAAAAGTTAAATGTTCATTTTTTCCTTCCATGTTGCTTCTGCTGCTGTGAAGTACCTGAAGGGTTAATAAACTTCTTGAATGTGGTTTTGAGTACCTTGAGGGGTGCATTTTTTAGAATGGTGTCACTTTTGGGTATTTTCAGCCATATAGACTCCTCAAACTGACTTCAAATGTGAGGTGGTTGTAAAAATGAGAAATCGCTGGTCAAATTTTAACCCTTATAACTTCCTAGCAAAAAAAAAATTTGTTTCCAAAATTGTGCTGATGTAAAGTATACATGTGGGAAATGTTATTTATTAACTATTTTGTGTCACAAAACTCTCTGGTTTAACAGAATAAAAATTAAAAATGTGAAAATTGCGAAATTTTCAAAATTTTCGCCAAATTTCCGTTTTTATCACAAATAAACGCAGAATTTATTGACCTAAATTTACCACTAACATGAAGCCCAATATGTCACGAAAAAACAATCTCAGAACCGCTAGGATCCGTTGAAGCGTTCCTGAGGTATTACCTCATAAAGGGACACTGGTCAGAATTGCAAAAAACGGCAAGGTCTTTAAGGTCAAAATAGGCTGGGTCATGAAGGGGTTAATAATGGAGAGGTGCAGCGTCGGACTGGAGCACCTTGGGCCCACCAGAGAAAATCATTCTTGGGGCCCACTATGTAGCTACATAGAAATAGATACAAGACCACCAATTGTGCGGTAAAAAGCGCTAATATCAGGGTATAATATAAGGTAGTACACATCTTAATTATGTAGCAAGGGTTGAGGTAGCCCCCCTCATAAAATATAACGCAGTCCCCTCTAATAGAATATAATGCAGCACCCCACAAAATATAATGCAACCCCCTCAGGTATAACGCAGTCCCCACCATAGAATATAATGTAGCACCCTCATAGGGTATAATGCAGCCCCCTCATATAGTATAATGCAGCCACCACAAAATATAATGTAGTCAACTGAGAGAATGCAGCCCCACCACAGAATATAATGCAGCCCCCCCATAGAGTATACTGTAGCCCCCTCACATAGTATGATGTAGCCCCCCATAATATAATGTAGTCCCCTGAGAATAATGCAGTCCTCCCACAGAATATAATGTAGCCCCCTCATAAAGTATAATGCAGCCCCTCTCCACCCCATCATTGTTCTCATCACCACCTCCATCATTGCTCTCTCCCCCACCACCCCTATCATTCTCCCCCACCACCTCCATCACTGCCCATTCCACCACCTGCATCATTGCCTCCTCCCCCACCATCATTGTCCATTTCATCACCTCCATCATTGCCTCCCCCATCACCATCATTGCCTCCCCACCACCATCCTTGCCTCCCCCACCACCATCCTTGCCCATCACCTCCATCATTGCCTCCACCACCACCATCATTGCCCATTTCACCACCTCCATCACTGCCTCCCACCACCACCATTGCCCATCACCTCCATCATTGCCTCTCCCCCACCACCATCATTGCCCATCACCTCCATCATTGTCTCCCCCACCTTTGCCAATCACCTTCATCATTGCCTCCCCCCACCACCATTGTCCATCACCTCCATCATTGCCTCCCCCACCACCATCATTGCCCATCACCTCCATCATTTCCTCCACACCATCATTGGCCATCACCTCCATCATTGCCTCCTCACCATCATTGCTTCCCCACCATCATTACCTATCACCTCCATCATTGCCTTCCCTCACCCTCATTGCCCATCACCTCCATTATTCCCTCCCTCACCATGATTGCCCATCACCTCCATCATTGCCTCCCCCACCATCATTGCCTCCCCTCACCCTCATTGACCATCACCTCCATCATTCCCTCCCTCACCATGATTGCCCATCACCTCCATCATTGTCTCTCCCACCATCACTGCCCATCACTTCCATAATTGCCTACCCTCACCTCCATCATTGCCTCCCCACCACCACCATCATGCCCATCACCTCCATCATTGTCTTCCCCACCATCATTGCCCATCACTTCCATCATTGTCTCCCCCAACCACCATCATTGCCCATCACCTCCATTATTGTCTCCCCCCACCAGTATCATTGCCCTTCACCACACACACACAGCTCACCGCAGCTCATCACACACTCTCTCAAACACACACACACACTTTCTCTCTCTCCCACACACACACACTCACACACACTCTCTCTCTCTCACACACACACACAGGCAGGCACGCAGCACAGCTCACCTCCCCGCAGCAGCAGCTCATTCCAGCAGCGTCTTCCTCGCTGGATTCCTGGAAGCTTCCTCTGACTGAGAAAGCAGCACGCTGGATGATGATGTCATCCAGCTGGGCTGTCTCAGACAGGAAGCAGGATGTCGGGAGGTGAGCTGCTCTGTGAGTCTATGCCTGCGTGTGTATGTGTGTGGTGCGGTGCTGTGTGTGTGTTTGTGGGTGTGCGGTACTTTGTGAGTGTGTGTGTGTGTGGTGCGGCTTTACAGGCGGGCAGACGCTGCCCGCTATTAAAGAGAAATGGTATTCACGCCTCTCCATGCCCATAGGGGCGTGGGGAAGCGTGAATATTCATTTGGCTTTAGCAGCGGGGACAGGATCCTGTCTCCAGCTGCTGCTACTGGCACAGGGCGGGCCCCCTTGACTCAGAGACCCTATAGCCACAGGCAAGGGGCCCCTGGAGCAGTGGGGGCCCTAGGCAGCTGCTGGCCAGTGTGCCAGCAGGTGTCAGTGCCTGGGCCCACCTGAGAATCCTCCGATTCTCTGGTGGGCCAGTGCGAGCCTGGAGAGGCGTCAATTATGACACCTATCCATTATTAATCCAATAGTATGAAATGGTTAAAAAAACACAATCACATTATTACAAAGTATTTTAATGAAATAAATACACAGGTTTTTGTAATATTTTATTATACTGGTAATCCACCAGAAGACCCTTGTCACCTGTAACAAATGTAAAAAAAGCAAACAACAATATTCCATACCTTCCGACAATCAGTCTCATCCCACGCTGTAAATCTATCTGAAAGGGTTAACTAATTTTACAAGCAGAAGCCTGCTAATGCAGCCGCCCCTGCCTGTAATAACCCAGCGAATGAATGGAATGTAGGTGAATGACCTGTAGTTACCTCGAGTTGCGGTGATGCGTCCTCTGCTGGATGTCCTCATATGAACTCGAGCCTGGGAAAATTTTCTGAAAAATCACAGGATTTTGGCCAAGAACCTCATGTAAGATGGCCGCTGGACAAGTCCTTGAGGGGAGAAATGTGTCATCGCAGCTATTGGCTGCAGTGATGTGAGCTCAGAAGTATGCTCCAGCATCTATAGTGCTGACAGAGTTATTTGGCCATTCCAGGGTCAGGTTTTACGAGCGGTAACAAGATATGGGTGAAAATGACCGCTCACATATCCCAACCCAGGGGCGTGGTTTGGCATGTTGAGTCCTTCTCAGTCCCTGGCTTACTAGAGGTAGGGATCCTGAGTAAATGACACGCAAACAAGGTATTGTGTGATCATATACAGGGGAAGCCCAGGAGCACATCTCTCTCTCTGGGCTTTGCCCTTCTTTTATATAGAAAAGAATTATTCTTTTACAGACATGCGCACAAGCGCTCATATTTCACTATCTCTTACATAAACAATCTATACCAGTCTTTATCAGTAGAAAGTTACATCATCTGGAAGGTGAATGAAAGGCTGCTATTGAAAGAAGGAATGCACACATGATTACTTCCATAAAAGGAAATGTCAAGTCAGCAGAAATGTATCTTGTTGTAAGCGAGATTTCTCAGGAAGAAGACAAGATGGATTCCTTTAGTTCAGTCTGATCTCCACAATTCCCCCCTTTGACATTTTCTTTTATTTATTTTATTACCACAGGGCCAAAGACAAAGCCTTTATTTGGTATTACACATGTACATGCTTGTATTCAATAAGAGAATCAAATCTAGTATTAATTCTTCCGTTTAACTCTCGCAACCTTTTCTTTGTTTTGCAATAAGTACAGATATTACAAAGGGATAGCAAAATAAGCGCAATAATCAGTATTAGCAAAGGATAACATAAGAGAAGAAGGAAAAAAAAACTTTATACTCTTGCATCTATTACACAAAGTTTATCTGTGCATACTGAGATACTCTTGAGCACAATCTGGAATAGTACGTATATGACTACAATAATCATAACTATATGTATTATGCTCTGCATAATCCCAGCAACCCACCCACCGATTCCTCTGAACCAGTTGGCTGGGTTAAGAAAAGAAAAGGTATCTGACCACCAGCTTTCCTTATTCTGGTCATTGTCTTTGTCATACTGATCTCTGAGTCGTTGTACGTCCTTTAATTTAAATGTCATACTCATAGTACTATTCGGGTCTATATAATGACAGCAGGTGGGTCCGATGATTTGACACATACCCCCTTGTGAGGCAGTTAGGTAATCCAATACCAGGGTATGTTGGTTAGTGACTATTATAAGCTGATTCTGTACAGCTATACTAGTGTTTAGTATATCCAATATATCCCAGATCTGATCATCTAGATAATCCGTGGCTCTAACTAATTTATCCCACATCTGTGTTAACATAGGATAAATAAAAATGGTACTAGCAATTTTGTTAGGAATTCCCATTTGTACTATATGTGGCCTCCCCGAGGGACGTGGTGAGTTATCTGCAGCTCTTTTATACAGTGTGTGCTTGGGCACGGCTTGCATATTCACTTGTTTATTTGAAATTATGAATGTAGCCGGGGTTAGGCGTCCTAATGTACAAGTACCCTTTATACCTACGGGAAGCCATTTATATGCTCCTTCTCCGCATATCCAAAATGTACCTTCAGGCAGATCCCATAGAGCTGAGTGCTGCAATACCAATCTGTGAGCCAAGTCCACAAATCTAGATACATTCTGAAGCATACACCAAGAGGGTTTTTGTCCCAAGGGGCTACAGTACCCGGCTGCGGGATTCCCACATACAGGCATTCCTTTGATATACTCATTGGATTCATTACAAACCAGGTTCCCCAGCTTACTTGTACAACTGTTTGCATCACCTTGGGGGAACAATTTAGAATGTTTCCATTTTCTATTATGTATGTATCTTTCCAATACTACAGGTTTGAAAGCATCAGAGGGGGGGACGGTTGTACTGAAACTAAGCTGTAGATTTTCTGTGGGGACCTGTCCTAAATTAGTTAATCCAGTCTTATTTCTAGGTACCCATTTTCCTCCCCTAAATGCTAAATATTGTAGATGTGTGTTACTCCCTGAGAGATTACCCTGCCACCAAGGAAATTCTACCCATCCCACAATTGGTATGGCGATTGTAGTATTCCACAGCCTAGCATTACCAATTTGGTTGTTGGCCAGGTTGTCTGAACAATTAGGCCAAGCGAATATTTCTTCTGCTAATACGGGAACTGCTAGAAAAGGTATACTTGTGGCTGATACCGGCGAATGGGTACAGATCCAACAATCTGTCAGGGTTTGTGTATTGTTTAACAAGTCATGCACTAATTTTCTATGATGTTGTACGAATCTATTGTTCAAAGGGGCTAGAGAATTCAGTCTATCCCACGCCTCCGTTGAGGTTATCATTATTAACATCAATATCATGAGTTTATACTGCTTTTCTTGCAATGGCTTGCATGTATCCATGATGCCTTTCCTTCAAGCTTTGACTGATGTAGGTGTTGTCAACAGGACTTGGAAGGGTCCGTCAAACCTTGGTTCTAGAGCCTTTCTGGTGTGTCTTTTTACATAGACTTGATCACCTGGTTCCAACTTGTGACTTCCTTCTGTGTTGTCAGGATCTGGAAGGGAAGCAAAAACTTGTGCATGCACCTTAGTTAATTGTTTCTGAAGATTTTGCACATAAGAAGTCAATGACTCAATATTTAACACAAGTTGCTGTGGAAAATAACATCCTAAATTGGCAGTCCTGCCAAACAAAATTTCATATGGAGACAGTTTAGTCTTACCCCTTGGGGTATTGCGTATTGAGTAAAGGGCCAGTGGAAGGCATTCTGTCCAAGGCTTTCCTGTTTCAGCCATGGCTTTCTGTATTTTTAATTTTAAAGTTCCATTCATGCGTTCCACCTTACCAGAACTTTGAGGATGGTACGGAGTGTGTAACTGACTTTCAACACCCAACATTTTCAGTACATTTTGAAATATTTCTCCAGTAAAATGAGTACCCCTATCTGACTCGATCACTTCAGGGAGACCGTAACGGGGTATCAGTTCGGCAACTAGCTTTACAGCAGTGTTTTTAGCTGAAGCCTTCCGAACTGGATAGGCCTCTGGCCACCCCGAGAACATGTCCACACATACCAACACATACTCATACCCATTACTTTTTGGCAGCTGGATAAAGTCTATTTGTAATCGCTGAAACGGGTAGAGAGGTCGGACGTGGTGCTTCATAGGGGTCTTTGTTGTCTGTCCGGGATTATGTGCCAGGCATATAGCGCATGCAGCACAATAGTCTCTTGCATAGTTGCCAAAACCTGGAGCCAACCAGACTTGCTTTGCCAGTAGTGTCATTGCATTTGCAGACACATGAGTAGGGTGGTGCAGTCCACCAACTACAATCGGATACCAGGCTCTAGGTAGACATATTAGTCCATCTTTCTTCCAAATTCCCGCTTGTTCTTCTGCCCCTTCCTTTTTCCACCTGTCCCTCTCCTCTTCTCCTGCATCTTCCTGTGCTTGTCTCAGTCTATCTTCAGTATTTTCTGTGGGGTTTACAGTATGAACCTGTTGTAAGGGTTTGACAGCTGCTGCTTTGGCTGCTTTATCAGCCCTATCATTTCCCCTAGATTCCCTAGTGTCGAGTCTCACATGTGCAGCTACCTTGATTACTGCTACTTCTTTTGTTTCTTGTGCAGCCTCTAAGATCTGTTTGATCAGAGAAGCATGTTTTACAGGTTGTCCTGACGCTGTCATGTAACCTCTAGCTCTCCAGATTACTCCAAAATCAAACACAATACCATGTGCATACCTAGAATCAGTGTATATATTAGCTGTCTGGTTCTCAGCTATTTTAAGAGCTTCAATCAATGCTGTTAGTTCTGCTTCTTGTGCAGACTGTTTCGGTGGAAGTGATTCTGCTTTGAGAGTTTCAGATTCTGACACAACTGCATACCCTGTATGGAAGTTACCTGTGTCATCTGCAAACCTACTACCATCTATAAACAGCTCTAAATCTGGATTTTGAAGTGGTGTTTCGGATACATTGGGTAAGCCTACCGTTTCTTGTAAAATGAGCTCTGTACAATCATGTGTGTCTGTAGGGAAAAAATTTGCGTGTGGATCAGTGTCCTTATTCCCCCCTTCAGACTCGAGAGGTAGCAGTGTAGCTATATTGAGAGTCTGAAGCCTAGCAAATGTGATAGTAGAGGGGAGCAACAAAGAACACTGTAGCCGCAAATGTCTGGCCATGGAAATGTGTTTTGGTTGGACCTGGTTTAATATCCCATAAACATCATGTGTAGTTTGAACTGTGAGTGGATACTCTAGAACAATTTCTGATGCTTTGTCCAACAATAGTGAGACAGCAACAACTACACGTACACAGGTTGGCGCTGCTCTAGCTACGGGATCTAACCTTGCTGAAAGATATGCAATTGGTCTTTGTTTCCCTGCATGCTTCTGGGTAAGAACTCCTGTAGCATGGGAATCAACTTCTGCAGCCATAAGCTGAAACGGTTTGGTGTAGTCTGGTAGCCCTAACGCTGGAGCTGAAACAAGGGCATCTTTTAATTGTTGGAACGAAATCTGACCTTCTTTTGTCAACAAATAAGGTTCACTTTTTACACAGTCATACAGTGGTTGCATTAGTTGACTGGCATGTATAATCCATTGTCTACAATGAGACACTATTCCTAAAAATGCTCGTAGCTGTTTATGATTTCTAGGCTCATTCATCTGTCTTATTGCTTCAGTTCTTTGTGGTGTAAGATGCTTTTTACCTTGAGAAATGCAATGACCTAGAAAGATCACTTTGGTCTGACAAACTTGTAGCTTTTGTCTATTCACTTTACACCCTTCTTTTTCTAGAAAACATAGTAAACTCACAGTGGACCTTTCTGCAGTTTCTAGATCTGGGCAGCAAAGTAATAGGTCATCCACATACTGCAAAATTACTACCTGTGGTTCGGGTTCAAACCTCTGAAGGACTGTTTGTAGGGCATTTGAATAAAGAGTAGGGGAGTGTATCATTCCCTGTGGAAGGCGTGTCCACGCCAACTGTTTGCCCTTAAATGTAAATGCAAACAAATGCCAACTATCTTGGTGTAAAGGAACCGAGAAAAATGCATTTGAAAGATCTATTACAGTAAATACTTGAGAACTGGCTGGTATCTGTGATAGTAACGTATGAGGATTGGGTACAACTGGGGTGATTGGATCTAGAACTTTGTTTATTTCTCTTAAATCATGTACCATACGATATTTGGGCATAGAACTCTTATCAAGAGTTCTCTTTTTGACTGGATACAGAGGAGTGTTAGCAGGTGATTGTATCTCTACCAAAACTCCTTTCTCTTTATATCCCTCTATCTGTTTTGTAATCGCTAGTTCCTGCTGGGCACTCACAGGGTATTGTCTGAGCTGTGGGAGAACAGTTCCTGGTTGCACAGATAGTTTTACAGGAGAGATATGCAATAGTCCCACATCGGTGTCACCCTGTGCCCACAGTGTTTCTGGGACCATTGAGAGGTCTAGATCTGTGGTGTACTCTTTTTCTTCAGCATAATCCTCAAAAGCCTGAATTCTAACATATTGTTCTAATGTTTCTGCATCATCAGGGATAGTCAGTATAACTGTGCCATCTTCCCTAAAATTGATGTTAGCTTCTAATTTCTTTAGGACATCAGTTCCTAACAAACATGTTGGGGCACCTCTGGCATACAAAAATCTGGATGCAAAACATTTAGGTCCTAATGAGACCTCTAGGGGCACAGTATATGGCAGTGTTCGAATTACCCCATCATAACCCTCAGCAAAAGTTGTTTGTTCTGAAATATCTTCCGGATTCGGAAGAAAATCTTGATTCAAAATTGAGGAAGTTGCACCTGTATCTATCAAAAATGGAATCTCTCTCCCCCCCACATTCACCTGTATCATAGGTCTTCTAGCTGGTAGGGAAGTTTGTAACACATCGAGTCAATCTGAATCTGGTATGGGACCATCTATGATGGTAGATTTCTGCTGGTTGTCCGTTTGGGGAGGGTTATTTCTGGGAACAAATTTGCCTGACTTTATATCTGCCAACTTCTTCCTGCACTCTCTTTGGAAATGACCTGGCTTTTTACAGTAGTGGCAAGGAAAGTTGTGTCTCACTCTTCCTCCTGTATTAGCTTGTGCTATTCTAACAGGCTTACGATTCTCTCTCATATCCATGACTATTCCTAAACATCGTTGTTTCACAATATTTGGTTGTTCAATTGTTCTCCAATCTGGAGTAGAGGATTTAAATTTTTCTCTGATTTTCGGATCTAGCCCCTCTATTAATTGTTTTGTAAAAAGTCTCCTTACTGAAGCATCAGTCAAATCCAATCCTTCATCCCTAAAGCTATTTTCTAATTCTTGACTATATTCTTCAATACTTTGCCCAAATTTCTGCATAATCACACCCGTAGATCCCCTTTCCCTCTGTTTTTCTCTCATGAAAATTATTAATGCCTCTGTGAACTGGGTACCTGATGCTTCTGTCTGTAAGGCACCCCCTTCTGCCACTGGTCTATTGGGCTGTAGGTGTGTCAATAATTCCTGAAAAAGTCCGGGGGACATTTTCATTCTACATAATTCTTCCCCGTCCGCCCAGACCCCAGCATGAGTCTGCATGATTTGTTGTATGTATTGTGCAAATCGGATGGGATATTGAGTGGGATCAGGCGCATTATGCAGGAGGGACATACCTTCAGCAGGGGACCAAGGAAAATACTGTCGGGTCTGGTGATATCTAGTTCCCATTACCCCGTCAGCACCAGGTTCCCTAAAGGGTCTTGGTACTACCCTAACAGGGGCAAGTACAGCGCCATGTCTAGGTGTACCACAGACTAGGCAATCATTTCTCCAATCTGGATTTTGTTGTCCACAGTGTGAACATACCCATCCTCCTACCCCACCAAGATTGGGATACAAGGCTGGAAATTGTTTTCCTCCTTCTGCTCCTCCAGATGGTACAAATGATTGGGCTTTTGGATCTAGGTAAGGTGGTGGGATTATGTCACAACTTTTTCCCTTCCCCATAATCCATTTGGAAGTGTCTGGATCATACTTCCAATTCTCCTCTTTAGCTGTTTTTGAGACCTCTATCATACAGTGTATGATTTCTTCCCACCCATTGTCTTTGATAATTCCACCTCGTTCTTTACTCAGTTTTTCCCATTCTGTACTGAACATAAGTGCTTCTGAAATTCCCAATTTTTCTCTTACCCTTCTAATCTGACTTCTGACTGTCTTCCCACATCTTTCCTGTATGATATCTGCTGCTTCCACTTGTCCTAAGACGGTTTTTGTCTGTTTATTTCCTTTTTTTTTTTTTTTTTTTTTTTTTTTTTTTTTTTTTTCAATATTAGCTATTTCTACCCCAGGTGACGTTTGGACAATCACTTATCCTAGGTGATGTCTCGTTGCCTTCTCTCCTAGGGAGCTAAAATATTGAAGGGCTGATCTGCTCCATTCTTTCTAATGTGCAGAATGTACTTAAGTGCTATTATGCACGCAAACAGACCCAGCAACACCATACAGATCACAAAACTTTCTGTGTCAGTTAGCATACTTGTCCCAGGCTCATGGACCCGCGTCCTGGGCTCATTCTATCAAACCTTATCCAGAAATGAAGGAGGTTAAGCACTTAAATGAGAGTCAAGCATGGGTGGAGGTCTCCCCGAAAGGACGCAACCACATGACCCAGTTAGGCTGACTTCCGTGTATAAGGCTTATACCCCAACTATTTCGGCTTATTTTTCTACGCACTTTTGCTCTTCTTTCACAACATACCACAACCTTCACACTGTTCACACACTGCCAGGGACAGGACTCATAAATCTATACAATATAGTAACCCGAGTTTTATAGGTATCTACTCACTACTAGACTAACCCAGCGTGACACGGCTCATAGAGATCTTTCGGATAATACAAGGCAGATAAAAGAGAACTAATAATGTCTCTTACCTGGCCAGGTTTTTCAGTTCATTTGCCGTCCATTATCCCAGATCTCCATTGTCCGTATCTGCAGGTGAATCTCGAGCAAATACTCTCATCTCGGGTCCCTGTTCGGTGCGCCAAAGAAATGTTGAGTCCTTCTCAGTCCCTGGCTTACTAGAGGTAGGGATCCTGAGTAAATGACACGCAAACAAGGTATTGTGTGATCATATACAGGGGAAGCCCAGGAGCACATCTCTCTCTCTGGGCTTTGCCCTTCTTTTATATAGAAAAGAATTATTCTTTTACAGACATGCGCACAAGCGCTCATATTTCACTATCTCTTACATAAACAATCTATACCAGTCTTTATCAGTAGAAAGTTACATCATCTGGAAGGTGAATGAAAGGCTGCTATTGAAAGAAGGAATGCACACATGATTACTTCCATAAAAGGAAATGTCAAGTCAGCAGAAATGTATCTTGTTGTAAGCGAGATTTCTCAGGAAGAAGACAAGATGGATTCCTTTAGTTCAGTCTGATCTCCACAGGCAGATAAAGTGGAGGCCGAGTCTTTCATTCAGAGTCTGTGGTTGGAGGTGTGGAGACCTTCAGTGTGTGTTGCTAAAGGTACTTACCTGAGCGGCCGGACCCACAGTGCTACATGGACTACTTACATTCAGCTTGTTTTCACCTCCAGTGTGTGTTGCTAAGGGCACTGACCTGAGCGGGCGGACCCTCAGTGTTATATGATCTACTTACTTTCAGTTTGTTTTCGCTTTGAGCCAGAAAATACTGTGTTTTGTTTTGCCATCCAGAGTGGTTTATGGACTTCAAATAAACTTGCTTGGACATTTCAACAATACAGCGTCCTGTGCCTACCTCAATCGCAGCTGAGTGAGTACAATCTTCTACAGAGCATTGAAGATGGGTCGTGACTAGTGTTGAGCGATACCGTCCGATACTTGAAAGTATCGGTATCGGATAGTATCGGCCGATACCCGAAAAGTATCGGATATCGCCGATACCGATATCCGATACCAATACAAGTCAATGGGACACCAAGTATCGGAAGGTATCCTGATGGTTCCCAGGGTCTGAAGGAGAGGAAACTCTCCTTCAGGCCCTGGGATCCATATTAATGTGTAAAATAAAGAATTAAAATAAAAAATATTGATATATTCACCTCTCTGGCGGCCCCTGGACATCACCGCGGGTAACCGGCAGGCTTCTTTGTTTAAAATGAGCGCGTTTAGGACCTGAGGAATGACGTCGCGGCTTCTGATTGGTCGCGTGCCGCCCATGTGACCGCCACGCGACCAATCAGAAGCCGCGACATCATTCCTGAGGTCCTAAATTCCTAGAATGAGGAGTTTAGTGCCTGAGAATGACGTCGCGGCTTCTGATTGGTCGCGTGGCGGTCACATGGGCGGCACGCGACCAATCAGAAGCCACGACGTCATTCCTCAGGTCCTAAACGCGCTCATTTTAAACAAAGAAGCCTGCCGGTTACCCGCGGTGATGTCCAGGGGCCGCCGGAGAGGTGAATATATCAATATTTTTTATTTTAATTCTTTATTTTACACCTCACTATGGATCCGATACCGATACCCTATGCCACAAAAGTATCGGATCTCGGTATTGGAATTCCGATACCGCAAGTATCGGCCGATACCCGATACTTGCGGTATCGGAATGCTCAACACTAGTCGTGACTGGGTCTTCCAGCATAACAATGACACAAAACACACAGCCAGGGCAACTAAGGAGTGCCTCCATAAGAAGAATTTCAAGGTCCTGGAGTTGCCTAGCCAGTCAGACCTGAACCCATGAGAAAATCTTTGGAGGGAACTGAAACTCAATGTTACCAAGCTCCGAAACCTGAAAGATCTAAAGAAGATCTGTATGGAGGAGTAAGCCAAAACCCTTACTGTAAAGTGCGCAAACTTGGTCAAGAACCCCAGAAAAAAGTTTTACCTCGCCTGACCATCTGACCTCTGTAATTGCAAAAAAAGATTTCTGTTACAAACATTAAGTTCTGTTTTTCTATTGTATTAAATACTTATTTCATGCAATAAAATGCAAATTAATTCTGCAAAATTCAGAATGAGCAAATTCGGTCTTGCCTAATTGGGGCCCCAGTTTCTCCTAATATGAATTTTACACACCCTGCCTTTCCCATTATTCTGTCACCCTTGAGCATGGGTAAAAGATATATAAATTGCAATATACTGTATTTTTGGTCCCCAATTACAATGCATCCACAATCTGCTTTTGTATGTATCATCAAATAATGCAGTAACCATTATATGTTTATTTATTTGTATAATGTCCTAGACTTGTGTTATGCCATATGGTTACACTTTTTAAATCTAAAACTATAATATGTCTGCAATTTAAAGAGGATATTCGGGACTTAAAAAAATAAATGTGACTAAGCGCTAACAGGCAAGTAGTTGCTACCTACCTTCCTGTTATGCACGCTGCCATTCTGCATTGGCACAGAAGAGTCACAGACTTCCACTGATGTCACATCAACAGAGTGGCAGTTACTTTTCCTGTTTACAGGGCGGGACTATTGGTGCCATGCTGATAGACAGCTGGCTCTCCACTGCCTAACTAGGAGAAGCCGTCTGTCAATCAACATAAAACCAGTAGTCCAGCCCTGTCAGCAGAAAGAGGCTTTGCTCTGTTGACAAAGAGCAGCTGAATCTCCGGCTGGAGCGGTCAATGACCAGTGCCTGGTACAATAGACAAGTAATTGCCTCTGTTAGCAACTACATGCCTGTTAGTGCTTAGGCAGATTGTTTTGTTGTTTTTAAATCCCAGGTATCCACTTTAATGTCTGCACTACAACAAGATGTCACAATTACTATGTTGCTTTTTCTTTTTTCCTTTTCTAGTCATTATGTTATTAATCACTCTTAATTTATTAATGTTGGATGTGAGGATGATCAAAAATAAACTACTAGCAAACTACTAGCACTGTGCTCTGCCGGTGAATCAATTGCCCTTATAAGAATATCTATAAAGGAGGCTTGTGTTTAGGCCTGGAAGTAAGAAGATCATGGATGTCCTAGGGATTTGACGTGGTTGAAGAAATCTGTTACCTCTGGCCAATGCTGGCAAGAAGTAAGAGGTTGTCACAGCTAAACAAAGCTACATTTATGCTTCTTGCTCTCAGTCGTCAGCCCACTCCCCCGTCCCAGCGTTTTTCTTTGGCCCCATCACTAGCACTGTACCTCATTCTGCACACGTTAGAGCCGCACTGGTCTAAAAAGCATCCAGACGTTTCACAGAAGGGACAGGTAAGGTCTTCTACATTCATAAGTGCTAGCAATGACTTGTCATAAAAGAAAGAAGGGATTTGTTCAAATGTAGCAGATGTCAATTGTGTTATTTGAGCTAGATTGTGCTTTGTATTACATTTTCTATAATTTTCTATCCTGTTCCTATTTCTATGAATAATACATATGGTTCAGTATTATGCCACAATTACCTTTTTGGCATGCTACCAATCAATAGAGCTGTGACAACAAAGGAGTTAAAAGCTTTCTATCATTTCATAAAATTGAAATAAAAACAAACTCAAGTAATTTTAAAAATGTATGTGTAAGGGTTTTCATTGCAGTCGCAGGAGGTGACTTCTTACACACAATTCACTTTCCATTGAAAAATAGAGTTGCCAACCCTTCTGAACCTCAGTCTGACTTTATAGAAAACATTGAACAGTATCTACAAGAACGACTTTATGACGTCTGACTTGTCAACACATGGAGTCAAAAATTCCAATGGACACTATAAGATATTAAGATATTAAAGACAATGAAAATTAAATACTTTTTACCAAAATGGAAATATTACGAGCCAAAAGATTTTGATGTTATAGCTCATGATTAGAGAAACTTTAATATAATGTCATTGTCAGGTATGTTTCCTTGGTCTTAAAGTGAACCATTCAGCTGATACATGCTGACCAATTTGTGAGCAGCATGTATCAGGCACTGGCTGTATGATCTCAGCCAGGCATATTTGGCTCTTTATGATGCAGCGGACAGGGAGGTCCCTTCTACCCTCCTGCTGCCTGGATTAACAGGTCTCTAATTACATGCGCATATAGGCATAGACTTATTAATTCAAGGCAGTAGGCGGGGAAAGGCATTGGCCAAGTCCCCAAAACCAAAAATGTACAGTTTACATTCGAAAATTTACATACTCCAGCAGAATTTTTGCTTCATTGGCCTTTTTTCCAGAGAATATGAATGATAGCACCAAAACTTTTTCTCCACTCATGGTTAGTAGATGTGTGAACTCATTTATTCTCAAACTACTGTGTTTTCCCTTTTTAATTCATAATGACACACCAAAACATCTAAATGACCCCGATCAAAAGTTCACATACCCCTTTTCTTAATACCATGTATTGCCCACTCTAACATCAATGACAGCTTGAAGTCTTTTGTGGTATTTGTGGATGAGGTTCATTATATTCTCAGATGCTGAAACTACCCACACTTGTTGGCACAAAACCTCCAGTTCCTGTAAATTCCTTGTCTGTTTAGATGAACTGTGCGTTTGAGATCTCTCCAGAGTGGCTCAGTGATATTGAGGTCAGGAGACTGAGATGGCCACTCCAGAACCTTCACTTTGTCCTGCTGTAGTCAATGACAGGTCGACTTGGCCTTGTGGTTTGGATCATTGTCATGTTGGAATATCTAAGTACGTCCCATGCGCAGCTTCCGGGCTGATGAGTGCAAATTTGCCTCCAGTATTTGCTGATAACGTGCTGCATTCATCTTTCCTTCAACTTTGACCAAGTTTCCTGTGCCTTTGTAGCTCACACATCCCCAAAACATCAGTGATCCACCTCCGTGCTTTACAGTAGGAATGGTGTTTCTTTCATCATAGGCCTTGTTGACCTTTCTCTAAATGTACCGTATATGGCTGTGGCCAAAAAGTTCAGTATTGGACTCATCACTCCAAATTGCCTTGTTCCAGAAGTTTTGAGTCTTGCCTCTGGGCTGTTTTGCGTATTGTAGGTAAAAAGCTCTGTGGCATTTGCGCAGTAATGGCTTTCTTCTCGCGACTTGACCATGCAGCCCATTTTTCTTCAAGGGCCTCCTTACTGTGCATCTTGAAACAGCCAAACCGCTAGTTTTCAGAGAATCCAGTATTTCAGCTGATGTTATTTGTGGGGTTTTTTTGCATCCCGAACAATTTTCCTGGCAGTGGTGGACGACATTCTTGTAGGTCTACCTGACCGTGCTTTTGTTTTTACTAAGCCCCTGATTTTCCATTTGTTAATCAGAGTTTGAACCTTCTGACTGGCATTATAAATTTCTTGGATTTTTTTTTATATCCCTTTCCTGTTTTATACAGTTCAACTACATTTTCCCATAGATCCGTTGACAATTCTTTTGCTTTCCCCATGACTCACAATCCAGAAATGTCAGTGGCTGGATGAAAGCTGCAAGAGTCTGTCTGGATACCAGAAACTCACTCAGCTTTTATGCACACACATTGACTACAAGTAAACAGGTCACAGGGGAAGATGTTACCTTTAGAAGCCATTCAAACCCATTTGTGTCAACTTCTGTGCATGTTATCAGGCCAAAATCACCATGGTATGTAAACTTTTGATCAGGGTCATTTGGATGTTTTGTGTTGTCATTATGATTTAAAACGAGAAAACACAGTAGTTTGACAATAAATGGCTTCACCCAACCACTAACCATGAGTGGAGAAAAAGTTTTGGTGCTATCATTCATATTCTCTGAAAAAAGGCCAGGAAAGCAAATATTCTGCTGGGGTATGTAAACTTTTGAGCACAACTGTAACTTAAACTCATTAGTTTCTACTTCTCAGATTGGGCACTCATGACATCTTGGCATCCAGTGGGGGGCATCACGAGATCGCTGGAACCCAATCTGTGACTGCTGATCAGCTGCCGAATTCAAATTCCATCTGATTGGAAGAAACAGTTTTGGATGAAATGCTAAGACTGCAGCCGATCAGCGGATGTAGCACAGATTATCAGGGGACACTGTACAGAGTGCAGTGAAGTGATGCCAATTGAGGTAAGTAAAGGTTGTCTTCCATTGACCTGAGCTCATTAAAATTAAAGTTTATAGTAGTTTTTAAATTTATTTGAATGACCAAAAGTTAATTTGCTTATTCAAATTAATATCTATCCGATTCTAAAAAAATGTATTTAATTCTAATTAGTGGAAGAGATACTAGTTTTCGCACGATAACAGTATTTAGAAATGACCAAATGATGTTTTGAGACAGAAGAAGTCAATTCAAGGGACTTAAAGGGGTTGGCAACTATTTTTTTATTGATGGCCTACCCATTAATATCTGATCAGCTGTTACTAGCGCTGGTCAGAATTTCTTGGATGTTGCTGTAATACAGCAGCTCTGTCAACACTATAGTGACTATGCAGTTCATATCCACCCCCGATTCATGTGAATTTGGGATAGATTTGTAGTATCCGGCCATAGCCACAACAGAAATGACAGAGCGGCTGTGTTCTGGCAGCATACAAGTAGTTCCGGCTATTGCCATTAACAGCTGATTGGTGCGGATGTCTGGTGTCGAATCTCCACTGATCAAATATTGACAGCCTATCCTAACAATAGCATATCAATAAAAAAGTAATAGCCAAACCTTTTAAGTCCACACCTTTCAATATCCTATCGTTTCTAGGTCCATAATACACATGATTAAGTCCACAATATGTATGGACTTCACAGACTTCATTGGAAACTAACATTGCAACCAGTGGCGTAACTACCGCGGTCGCAGCGGTCGCCAGTGCGACCGGGCCCGGCAGGTCAGGGGCCCGGGCCCGGCAGGCAGGCTCGGACTGGCAGTGCCTCCCCCCGCTCCAGGGCCTCCCCCCCCTTCCCCGCCGCCGCCGCCGCTGCCTTGAATACTCACCCTGCTCCAGCGATGGTCTCGGCGTCTGCACTGCAGCTCCTTCCTGCTTGAGCGGTCACGTGACACCGCTCATTAAGATCATGAATATGCGCATATTCATGATCTTAATGAACGGTGTCACATGACCGCTCAAGCAGGAAGAAGGTGCTGCGCCGGCGCCGCCGTCTGGAGTCGGGACAGAGCGCGAGGGATGTCGGCACGGCCGTGCAATGGGAAGACAGGTGAGTATGAGGGACGAGGGACGGGGGGACGGGGGAACGGGGGGGGGGGGGGATGAAGGAGGACATAAGCCGGCGCGCCGAGCAGGAGCGGAGAGCTAAGCCTGCATACAGGGGGGAATATGAGCCATGCAGGGGGGAATATGAGCCATGCAGGGGGGGATATGAGCCATGCAGGGGGGAATATGAGCCATGCAGGGGGGAATATGAGCCATGCAGGGGGGAATATGAGCCATGCAGGGGGGAATATGAGCCATGCAGGGGGGAATATGAGCCATGCATACAGGAGGGGTAATATGAGCTATGTATATGGGATAGGAGGGAGATGAGCCATGCATACAGGAGGGGGGTCATTATACAGTATTGAGCATCATGTGTGGCCGTTATACAGTATGCAGCATCATGTGTGGCCATTATACAGTATGGAGCATCATGTGTGGTGGCCGTTATACAGTATTGAGCATCATGTGTGGCCATTATTCTATGGGGGTTACATTGAGTTGTATGGCAGGGCTGCAGGGGGGGGCCCCATTTGGAAGTTCGCACCGGGGCCCCTAACTTTGTAGTTACGCCACTGATTGCAACAGTCAATGTAGGAAGCATAAATCTTGTAAAACCTGTGCCTATAGGTGGCCCTATTGAGGGGGCAACAGGAGCCAAAATACAACATTTCTGTAAGAGATCACCTCTTTATTGTTGGTGTTCAAAAACTGTGTTAGCAGGTTAGTTGGCACTGTTATTTTAGGACTGTATGGATGCCATGTGATATTATTAGGACACTGTAACACTGTTATTGAAGCATTGCATAGTGCGGCACTGTGGTCCCTGTAACGTGAGCACTGTGTGACACTGTGTGTTGGTTTTGATATTCAGCATTATCTTCATATATCAGAAGCATGCCTAGGGTATTATCGTATTCTCCCCTTTATGTAAGCTTTATGTTCCTGATTTGTAAGACCATGATATTATTATTGCATATGTATACCCAGATCATCAAAAGTCCAAATACAGATTGATTCCATTTTCAGCATAGCGTTGCATCTACTTTAGGGTTGTACAGTTAAGGGGACTTACAAGGGTAAAGCATCACCATTTGTATCCCAGTCGCAGCAATGCAAGTGAATAGGAGTCAGTTGCTGGATCATAGGAAACAGATTTTCCTTTCAGCCGCTGGAGCTTCTATGGAGCCATTTAATTCTGACATCTACTATATAATTGTCTAAGGGTCACTTCCGTCTGTCTGTCTGTCTGTCTTTCTGTCTGTCTGTCACGGATATTCATTGGTCGCGGCCTCTGTCTGTCATGGAAATCCAAGTCGCTGATTGGTCGCGGCAAAACAGTCACAACCAATCAGCGACGGGCACAGTCCGGAAGAAAATGGCCGCTCCTTACTCCCGGTGCCTGCATACTCCCCTCCAGTCAGCGCTCAGACAGGGTTAATGCCGGCGGTAACGGACCGCATTATGCCACGGGTAACGCACTCCGTATCCGCTGCTATTAACCCTATGTGTCCCCAACTTTTTACTATTGATGCTGCCTATGTGGCATCAATAGTAAAAAGATCTAATGTTAAAAATAATAAAAAACAAAAAATCTGCTATTCTGACCCACCATCGTCCAACGATGCGCTCGCACCTGCTGCCATCTTCCGCTCCCGGCGATGCATTGCGAAATTACCCAGAAGACTTAGCGGTCTCGCGAGACTGCTAAGTCATCTGGGTAATTTCGCAATGCATCCTGGGAACAGAAGATGGTGGCAGCCGCGCACATATCGCCTGAGCTTCGGTGGATCCCAGGGGGTGAGTATATAACTATTTTTTATTTTAATTATTTTTTTAACAGGGATATGGTGCCCACACTGCTGTATACTACGTGGGCTGTGTTAGATACCGCGTGGCGGCTATATACTACATAGGCAGTGTTATATACTATGTGGGCTGTGTTCTATACTGCGTGGGCTGTGCTATATATGACGTGGCCACTGTTATATACTGCGTGGGCAGTGTTATATACTACGTGGCTGCTATATACTGCGTGGGCTGTGTTATATACTGCGTGGGCAGTGTTATATACTAGGTGGCTGCTATATACTGCATGGGCTGTGCTTATATGTATTATGTGGCCAGTGTTATATACTGCGTGGCCTGTGTTATATACTATGTCGCCTGCCTGTGTTATATACTGCGTGGCTGCTATATACTGCGTGGGCTGTGTTATATAGTACTTGGCTGTGTTATATACTGCATGGCCACTGTTATATATTGTGTGGCCTCTATTAATGCATCGGGTATTCTACAATATGTATGTATATAGCAACCATATAATGTATAGCACAGGCCACGTAGTATTTGTCTGCTATATACTACATGGCTCCTATATACTACGTGGCCTGTGCTATATACTATGTGGCTGCTATATACATATATAAATACATATTCTAGAATATCCGATGCGTTAGAATCGGGCCACCATCTAGTATAATATAGCTACTGACAGCAGCCAGTCGTTCTGAAGCTCAGACTCCCAGCAGCCTCAAGGCCGCGCCGCTCTGCCGCCTAGAAGGAGAAGACTGAAGAATATGTTGGCTGGCAATGGCACATGCTGGCTGGCATGACGGAGTGATGTCATCAGACCATGCAGCGTAATGCTGATGACTGCCAGGCACACAGCGAGTAGATGAGAATTTACATTTACATGGGGCATCATTTATAGCCCAGCTTTATATCGGGCACAACAGAGGGCATTATCGGTACAGTAAACTTTTACATGGGGCACTGTTTATTAGAAGGAATAGAAGAAAGGCGTTCCAGCTCCTTTAAAAATTTCAAAAACTTTATTTCTCCATTAAAATGCGAAACAGCAATCCTTGCCTTAGTGCGAAAATGTGAGTGCAGAGTACATGCGACGCGTTTCGATCTAAATGATCTTACTCAATGCAGAATGTCATTTTTTTTAGTGTATTTGCAGCATTTGAGTTCACATGTGTTTTCAGACAAGAGGAAGGGTAAGACAATGGTACTTAAAAATATGCTTTAACATGTATAAAAATACACGCAAAAAAGCACATCGATTAATGCAGTAAATTGTATCAAAAACTCAATGTATGCAGCTAATGAATGCAGCAGGTTTCCTGCCATTAATGCCTATTTCAGGCAGAAGAAAAAACGCTAAGCATGAAAACACTCTAAAGGGGGCACTAGATATATGAGTTTCTTCATTATGGAACAAATGTATGATCCAATTTACTGTGGGGCACTTTGAGGGCACTATGTGTATGGTACTAATAACTCTGAGGTATTGGCTTTTACTGCAGCACAGTTTTGTGGGGGCATTATAGTGCAAAACAGATGTGTTTTTAAGCATAAGCTCAGGATGGCACTGTTAAAGTGGTTGTCTGAGACATTGACAAAAGACTGAAGTTATGCCATGGCTGAATCATGATGGTGTGTGGTGTGCATACTACCATAATTTCCCAGTATTTCTGGTGGTCCACGCTTGGGAAAAAAAAAGTTGTGTGCTGTGCATGCTGTCACAATTCCCCAGTAGAAAAACATGGCACTCAATAATTTCTTGAAGAAGAATAAAGTCATTTATTTCACATCCAGACAAACAGATCAATTGCCGCTAAACGTTTTCGGTCCCAAGTGCCAAGTTTTTCTATACATTTGATTAACCCATATTCCTACAGAGTGCCGTGTAACTTTTTGTATACAATTCCCCAGTAAACCTGGCATGAGTGAGTGGTCACGTAACCACATATATGTGATTTGCATACTTGTAGTTACATGCCGACTAGATTATTGTTAGACCAGGGGCGAAGAACCTCAGACATGAGGGCCGTTTAAGGCCCGTTATGCCATTTTCTCTGGCCCCTGGGCAGATTCCCGGGGACTGCAGTGGTAGGTCCGGCGGTTTACCCATTAATTGCCACTGACACTTAGTGCATGTGCACACAGCTTTCACTACTGAACGCTGAGGCTTGTAGAATAAAGGATTACAGCATGCATCAAGACCCACTTTGTGTGCAGAGTCAGTGCGCTCCAGTCCCAACAACGACATGTGAAGCGACAGCCCCGGCTCCTCTTGTGATGTCTATGTAAGGGACACAAGGAGCTGTCCGTAAATACTACTTGTAATGTCTTTGTAAGTGTCCATGTTGTGCATTTCCCTGGCATGTAAATGTACTGTTAAGTAGATAGGGAAAGCATAGTTCCCTAGTTTGTCCACTAGGTGGGGTTAGAGAGTTTCAGCAAGTAGATGGTTAATGTGGGAGGAGCTAGTGACAATTAGGGTTTAGAACAGCTGAGAATTTGAATCAGTTGGGCGGGAGCGCCCTGTCAGGGCAGTCAGCTCTGCAGAAGTCCAAGGCCCAGTCAGGCAGCATCAGGGCCAGGAAGGCCACGAGAGAGAAGAAGGGCATTGATAGAGTCACTGACAGCGCAGTATAAGTGGGAATTTGGCTGACAGGGAGGAAAGAACTACGCAGTATGGACAGGTTACTTGCAATGTGACGGCTTGCTAAGTGGATGGATGTACTCGGGACCAGAGCGAAATGGTTTAGAGGAATCCCTACGAAAGTAAGACTGGGCACAGAGGACGCTGAAGGAGCGATAGACATGGTCCGTTCCGGAAGCGAGCTTAATAAAGATTAAGGAAAGGCAGAGAACGAGAAGAAGCTGTGTAAAGCGAAGCCAGACATAAATGCTGACAATTGTTTAACGTAAAGCCTGCTGTAAATGCTGAAGAGAATTGTTATGTGCCCGTATTTAGTAAAGTTTATTGTTCAAGCGTTCAATGGGACTGTGACTCTGTTTATTCTACTTTGGCTGAGGAGAACGTGCTGTGTATTACAGGAAACCCTAGAAATAAAGGAGCTGCAGGTATGCTCACTGAAAGTCATGGAGTGTATGTGAGGGGAGGTCAGGGAGTGCAAGAGACTTTTACCTCAGTCACGGCTACCACCCTGACTGACCCTTACATATATATGCCCCCAGATCCCTCCTGCGATGTATATAAGTTCCCAGATCCCTCCTGTGGCGTATGGGCCCTCAGCGTCTCCTGTGATGTATGTGGAATTAATGATTATGTCCTGCTTCAGGACATACAATGTGGCGGAAACAGTGTGCTTCACGCTATAGTCCCACCAAGGACAACAGCAGTCGCAGCTCTGGCCCCTCCTGTGATATTTATACAGTGGGGAAAATAAGTATTTAATACACTGCTGATTTTGCAAGTTTTCACCCCTACAAGGAATGGAGAGGTCTGTCATTTTTATCGTAGGTACACTTCACCTGTGAAAAGATGGAGAACAAAATGTCTCCATATTCTCCATTTTGTTAAGTCCATTCAATGTCCTCATAGTGCAGTCTAATGTTTTGCAATTGATTTCCCGTAGACTTAGATGGACGAGTGGCATCAGATTTCAAAGTGAAATCACAGGATGCTACAATTATTTTCACTGACAGATTCTGGTCTCAGCACTGTCCCATTAAATAACATTGGTCCGAGTGCTATCAATAAAAAGTCAGATAGCACTCGTTCCCGTGAGCGAGCCCAAAGGGTCAGTGGATGTGCTGATAAACAACATGCGGCTTCCACAACGATGGACAGGACTCATCCAGTATTATTCTATTAACCTTTTTTGGACATGTTATTGCTGATATACTTCTAAACAAATAGCATTTTATGTCTGACACAATCCTGCTTTTTCACATCTTTTACCACATGTTAGCACATTTGATGCAGAAAGCAGAGGAATGTAGATAAGCATTGCAATTTTTTTTATCCAAAAATTATATCTAAATTATCTAAAATTGCTCATCAGTGCCATTAGCTAATTGCGTCAGTTACTGTAACTGTGAGCGCCCAGGTTGGTTCCCTTTTTCAGAGTGATAACAAACAATCTGCACTTACAGTACAAAAAGTTTCCTCACCAGTTTCCTCACCATGTTAAAAGGTAAGATATCATGAGACCATGGTATCTTACTATACCATATAATTAGTAGAATCAAGCTGCTGGGACACCCA
This sequence comes from Ranitomeya imitator, assembly GCF_032444005.1. Classification (NCBI taxonomy): domain Eukaryota; kingdom Metazoa; phylum Chordata; class Amphibia; order Anura; family Dendrobatidae; genus Ranitomeya; species Ranitomeya imitator. The sequence goes on along the minus strand of NC_091282.1, from coordinate 1,082,319,551 downwards.
CCCATCCCTAGAAGAAAGGGGCAGAAGGGCCAATGCCAACCCAGCGCTACACGAAGCTTCAACCTAGCCACAGTATATTCCAGCTAATTACTCAGCGATATGGGTCCCACAGGACCTGGGGGTCTGTGCACAGTTCATATACATAGTTGTCCCTTTAAACCTTACGTTTTAATCCTGCGCACATCTCTGATCTCTTTACATAAAGGCTGTGACTGTGGGCGCGATCACAAAGGTGCAAGAGGTCTAAGACACCAGCCACTATACAGTATGTCTATGTAAAACACATAAGAACACTATTTAGAAAGCACAAACTTAGACTAGACGGCATGAAAATGTTCCAAATGTATCACAGTGGCCCATGCTGTATGGTACAGTTGTAGCTTTACAGACAAGTTTGTCTGACTTTATTGGTAGCTGCTTTTTTTGCCAAAGTTTAGGCACAATCTCAATAGTAAATCTGCCTCAATATGATTGCCAATTTGTGATGTCTGAACAGTTCTCCTTTATAGTGAATGTGGGTTACAAAATATGGTTTCTGAAAAGTAATTCTATTAATATGCTGGAGAAAATGAATACAGAGCATACAGAATAAATAAAGGGTCAGAGGGAGTCGAATCACAATACAGTTACTCCTATCCTATTTCAGCCATTACGGTCTTTTGAGAGAAACATATAATATATTTTTAGGTAATGTTAGAAAAACATTATTTTGAGACAGTGTATCTTGGAATGGAAATGAGCCACTGACGTATTTTACATAAACGCAACTCATTAATTTTCCCCAACGTCTCCTGCAGTATAGCACACATTGCACACAAGCCATTTTAAGGAGTGAGAACAGATCCCTGCCTGGCAGTTGCCTGGTTTTATATTGCTTTCTAACATTTTCCTTGAGCTTTTTTTCACTCCAGTTTTGCTAATGTAAAGGTGACTGGGAATATGTTGCTAGATGCTGAAGCAATGACTACGCATAAGATTAGGTCCTGGAATTCTACAAATCTTTTCTATGTGTTTGCAGAGGTTACAAAGTACACTGATCTCATTGAATTTTAGGGATGTTTCTAATATTAACAATTATTGTGCTGACGTTAGAGAGATCTATCATAGGATTCGCCAAATGTTTGCTTCACTGCAATCATCAATGGATCCCTGTCTTGAATGGAGCAGAGGTGTACATGATCGACCGTCGCTCCACTTCTCCATAGGACTGCAGAAGAAAGCCAAGAACAGTGCTTAGCTATTCTTGGAATCACTGGGGGTCTCAATGGTCGGGTTATTTCTCAGGATCACTGGTGGTCTCAGTGGTCAAACCCCCCAGCAATCAGTAAGTTATCATCAATCCTATAGATATGGGATAGCATTCAAATTGAATAATATTTGTATATGCACAACATAGGATTACAATATCGTACTACTAATTTGCAACTGATGATAGTAAATGTGATTGTGTTGTGACTAGTGATGAGCGAGTATACTCGTTACTTGGGTTTCCCTCCAGAAATTTAACTCTGTTGGATTTTTGCCCAACCAAATTCACTACAATTAGTAGCAATTAGCAGAAGCCCATTTGCTATCTTCTTAATGTTGCACAGCCATGGGTTTCCGTGCTCCATGTACCCTCAGCCTGATTTTGGTTTGTTATAATCGTGGTTCCCTCATTAATGTGTGTTTAGATTCTGAGTAAAATGAAGGCACAACTGTGTGCAATCCACATACCCATCAGTAGATATCCTGACTCCCCCATACACCTGAATGCTGGGGTGAGCAAGCATGTGTGTTAAATAGGAAGAGAAGCCACTGCCAGACACCCAAGGATCAGAGGCGTGAATCAGAGGCTTAGCTAGGGTTTTGGCTCAGGGGGGGTGAAGCTTCTTAGTGGGCCCCTAACCAGGTAACCTTGATTACAACTGGGTGACACACCCTAATAATGCAGGAGAACCTCAGCAGATGACAGCACTGTTACTGAAGATAATCTCTATATAACGACCAACATGGACTTAACCGCCATATAGTTAGTGGTGGATACCAGTCCACCAGAACATATAAGAGATCACAGCACGGTTACAAACAATGTCTTACTGCTGACGTTCTTTCTGATGGAGTCGTCACTTTTCCCGTCTTTTCCATCTGGCCCAGACCGACATGACAACTTCTTCCAGCAATGACTCGGCTGCAGAGAAAACAACAAAGACACATTTCACTTCTCATATTCCAGCCCCATCACCATCTATTCCCAACCTGCACAAACTTGTCATCCTGCTGATACCCCAATACTGAGTCGCTGCTGCCATATGTGTCCCTATTACTGCACCTGATACCCCAATACTGAGCCGCTGCTGCCGTATGTGTCCCTATTACTGCACCTGATACCCCAATACTGAGCCGCTGCTGCCGTATGTGACCCTATTACTGCACCTGATACCCCAATACTGAGCCGCTGCTGCCGTATGTGTCCCTATTACTGCACCTGATACCCCAATACTGAGCCGCTGCTGCTGTATGTGTCCCTATTACTGCTGCTACTGTGTGGTTCTGTGTGCCCTCTACATTTTAAGGCACCCCTCTATAATATAGCAATGTCAGGTGCAAGTGCCCTAGAAAACAGTGCCCATATTTTGCCCCCTAGAAAGTAATAATGCCCTGTGTGTCCCTTTGACAGTCACAGTAACGTGAGTTCCCCTATAACAATAAGTGCCCACCTTACATTTAATAATGTCCCGAGTCTCCCCTGTACAGCTACCCTATACACAGTATGATGCTCTCTTATACACAGCATACTGACCCCTTAGTAGCCTCCAAACTGTTTGATGGCTCCAACACTGTAATCCCCACACTGTATGATGCCCCTCTAGATAGCCTCCATATAGTATAATGCACCAGATCATCCTCAATATAGGATAATGCACCAGATAGTCCTCAATATAGCATAATGTACCAGATAGTCCTCAATATAGTATAATGCACTCCCCATAGGCCTACTCTCTATTGTATAATGCACCCCCCATAGGCAGACTCTATAGCACAAGGCAGCACCCATAGGCAGACCATGTAGTATAAGGTAGCACCCCGCAGGCAGACCCTGTAGTATAAAGCAGCACCCTATAGGCAGACCCTGTAGTATAAGACAGCACCCCTATAGGCAGACCATGTACTATAAGGCAGCCCCCCATAGGCAGACCCTGTACTATAAGGCAGCACCCCTATTGGCAGACCCTGTAGTATAAGACAGTACCCCCATAGGCAGACCCCGTACTATAAGGCAGCACCCCTATAGGCAGACACTGTAGTATAAGGCAGCACCTCCATAGGCAGACCCTGTACTATAAGGTAGCACCCCTATAAGCAGACCCTGTGCTATAAGGCAGCACCCCTATAGGCAGACACTGTAGTGTAAGACAGTACCCATATAGGTAGATCCTGTAGTATAAGGCAGCACCCCCTATAGGCAGACCCTGTAGTATAAGGCAGACCCCCATAGGCAGACCCTGTAGTATAATGCAGACCCCCCAAAGGCAGACCCTGTAGTATAAGGTAGACCCCCCCCCATAGGCAGACCCTGTAGCATTAGGCAGACCTCCATAGGCAGACCCTGCAGTATTAGGCAGACCTCCCATAGGCAGACCCTGCAGTGTAAGGCAGACCCCCCATAGGCAGACCCTGTAGCATTAGGCAGACCCCCATAGGCAGACCCTGTAGTATTAGGCAGACCCCCATAGGCAGGCCCTGTAGAATAAGGCAGACCCCCCCATAGGCAGACCCTGTAGTATTAGGCAGAACCCCCATAGGCAGACCCTGTAGCATTAGGAAGACCCCCAATAGGCAGACCCTGTAGCATTAGGCAGACCCCCATAGGCAGACCCTGTAGTATTAGGCAGACCCCCATAGGCAGACCCTGTAGCATTAGGCAGACCCCCATAGGCAGACCCTGTAGTATCAGGCAGACCCCCATAGGCAGACACTGTAGTATAAGGCAGACCCCCCATAGGCAGACCCTGTAGTATTAGGCAGACCCCCATAGGCATACCATGTAGTATTAGGCAGAACCCCCATAGGCAGACCCTGTAGTATTAGGCAGACCCCCCATAGGCAGACCCTGTAGTATTAGGCAGACCCCCCATAGGCAGACTCTGCAGTATTTGGCAGACCCCCCCATAGGCAGACCCTGTAGTATTAGGCAGACCCCCCATAGGCAGACCTTGTAGTATAAGACAGAACCCTCATAGGCAGACTCTGTACTATAAGGCAGCACCCCTTAAAAAAATAAATAAATACTCACCTCTCTTCTTCCTGGTTCCTGCGCTGCTCTGAGCTCCCGCTCATCTCCTGGCAAATGGATCCGGGTAGTGACTTCATTGCACCCCCTGTCGGCGTCGCCGACGTCAGACGCTGACAGGGGGATGATGGGGGAAGGAGCGCAGCGCTCCTTCCCTCATCATTGCGGTCAGCTGTATCGGCTAAATGCCGGTACAGCTGACCCTGCGATGACAAGCGGGGGGCCCACTACTAGCACCCCCCCCCCCCTTGCTTGCTCAGGGGCCCCATAGCGGCTGGTGGCAGAGCAGGGAGAGTTAGTTAGCCAGTTAGCAGTTAGAGAAGAGGAATGATGGAGAGCAGACGTGGAGAGAGAAGCTCCTGAGAGAAGGAAGGAAGGGGTCCTAGGGGCCAGGGAAGTGGGGAATCCACCCGTGGCACCTGAATTCACACCGAATGTAGTCGGGAGCAAGGACCAGGTTGCAGTGGGGGAACCGGCCCCCAGACTAGTGGAGAACTGCAAGACTCATCTAGCAAGCAAGAGGCTGTGGTATCTGTAAGTGCCACAGCCACTTCCACACACATTTGCTGAAAAGGCAGCCACATAGGATCAGGAAAAGGCTGCTGGCTTGGGACATTGTGCGTGAGGCGGAGGGCAGGAGGGCAAAGCCAGAGCAGAGAGACGGCCATGGAAGGTACACAAAAAAATGGAGCCTCGGGAAAGTGCACCCAAATTACCTGAGAGCTGGCTGGATCACAGACCCGGAGGACACAGCACTTGACTGGTGACTGTACTTAAGAACTGTGAGTGTGAAAACTGCACACTGCTGTGTTCTCAGAATTATTACTGCGCCACCTGCCCTGCACTATTATTATTATTATTTATTGTTATAGCGCCATTTATTCCATGGCACTTTACATGTGAGGAGGGGTATACATAATAAAAACAAGTACAATAATCTTAAACAATACAAGTCATAACTGGTACAGGAGGAGTGAGGACCCTGCCCGCGAAGGCTCACAATCTACAAGGGATGGGTGAGGATACAGTAGACGAGGATAGAGCTGGTCGTGCAGTGGTTTGGTCGATCGGTGGTTACTGCAGGTTGTAGGCTTGTCGGAAGAGGTGGGTCTTCAGGTTCTTTTTGAAGGTTTCAATGGTAGGCGAGAGTCTGATGTGTTGTGGTAGAGGGTTCCAGAGTAGGGGTGATACGCGAGAGAAATCTTGTATACCATTGTGAGAAGAGGAAATAAGAGGGGAGTAGAGAAGGAGATCTTGTGAGGATCGGAGGTTGCGTGTAGGTAAGTACTGGGAGACGAGGTCACAGATGTATGGAGGAGACATGTTGTGGATGGCTTTGTACGTCATGGTTAGGGTTTTGTAGTGGAGTCTCTGGGCAATGGGGAGCCAGTGAAGGGATTGATAGAGGGGAGAGGCCGGGGAATAGCGGGGGGACAGGTGGATTAGTCGGGCAGCAGAGTTTAGAATAGATTGGAGGGATGCGAGAGTGTTAGAGGGGAGGCCACAGAGCAGAAGGTTGCAGTAATCAAGGCGAGAGATGATGAGGGCATGGACAAGGGTTTTTGGAGATTCATGGTTGAGGAATGAACGGATTTGTGAAATATTTTTGAGTTGAAGTCAGCAGGAAGTGGAAAGGGCTTGGATATGTGGTTTGAAGGAGAGATTAGCGTCAAGGATTACCCCGAGGCAGCGAGCTTGTGGGACTGGGGAGAATGGGCAGCTATTTACTGTAATGGATAGGTTCATTGGGGGGGTTGTTATGGAGCAGCATGAGACGGACTCTGCAGAAGGTGGTCCCTGTACTGACCGCAAACCCTGAACCCTGAACTAGAAGTAGCCGTGGGGGGTACCTAACACTCCCTAGACCCCTCGGCACAGCCTAAGATCTAACTACCCCTAAAGACAGAAACAGGAAACCTATCTTACTTCAGAGAAAATCCCCAAAGGATAGATAGCCCCCCACAAATATTGACTGTGAGAGGAGAGGGAAATAACATACGCAGATATGAAATCAGATTTTAGCATAGGAGGCCATACTAGCTAAAGAGAAAGAATAGAACAGAGTACTATGCGGTCAGTATAAAAACACTAGAAAATATCCACCGCAGAAAATACGGATCACCACATCTGACTAAAGACATGGGGGGTATATCTGCATCTCCAGAGAAATAGCTAGGCTGCAAAAAATCCTTCACAGACTAAGCTGGTGTCACGCACGCGCCCAGACTGGTTGGCGCGGGCATACGGGGGTGTGGCCCCACTGGACCACAGACCAAACTTTCCTGGAAGGGGCGTAACTAAGTAGCTTCCTAGGTGTTCGCTGGAGCCTCTGATGGTGAGGTCAGACTTGTGCAATAGGAAGCTACCAGGTGCCACTCCAGGGTGATGTCTGGCTGTGGCTGCTGATCCCACTAAGGAACGGAGCGGGCATGGCTGGCACTCTGGCTGACAGGCGGGCACGGCTGGGACACAGGCAGGCAGACGGGTACAACAGAGACACTGGCGGGCAGGCGGACACGGCTGGCTCTCTGGTAGGCAGGCGGGTACGGCTGGAACATAGGAAGAACCGGTAGGGACCGGTCTGCAAGCAGGTATGTGAAACAGGTTGGAACCTGTTCAGACAGGAGGACTAAGTAACAAGTAGAGAAAGACCGCAAGAGCGGATGCAGAGCAAAAGCACAAGAGCTAGAACCAAGAACAGAAACGCAGGAGGTTGAGTACGAGTAGAAGGTGGAGCAAAGAGAAGAGAATGAGAAGGCAGAGCCAAGGACGGAGCCGCAAGAGGCGGAGCCAAGGGCGGAGATGCTGGAGGCGGAGCCAAGAGCGGAGACGCTGGAGGCGGAGCCAAGAGCGGAGATGCTGGAGGCAGAGCCAAGAGCGGAGATGCTGGAGGCGGAGCCAAGAGCGGAGAAGCTGGAGGCGGAGCCAAGAACGAAGACGCTAGAGGCGGAGCCAAGAGCGGAGACGCTGGAGGCGGAGCCAAGAGCAGAGACACTGGAGGCGGAGCCAAGAGCGGAGACGCTGGAGGCGGAGCCAAGAGCGGAGATGCTGGAGGCGGAGCCAAGAGTGGAGACGCTGGAGGCGGAACCAAAAGCGGAGACGCTGGAGGTAACGCCAAGAGCGGAGACGCTGGAGGCGGAGCCAAGAGCGGAGACGGAGCCAAGTGCAGAAACACAGGAGGCGGAGCCAGATAGAACCGCAAAGAGCAGAGCCAGATAGAACCGCAAAGAGCGGAGCCACAGAGCAAAGCCAGAGAGTGCGAAGCAAGGTCTGAGTGCAGAGCCGCAAGAGTGCGGAGTGTAAGCAGACTGAGAACACAAGGAAAGACAAAGCAGGGAAGGAAGCCACAGACAAGGAGACCGAGAAAAGACAAAGTACAGACAAGGCAATGGAACAAGACACAAGGACAAAGACACAGGGACCAGGATATTCTGCCTCCTGGAGGGCGGACTACAAGATCAAGGCAGTAGCACAGAGAAAAGCATCCAGAGAGGGAGTAACTCAGAGCAAGACCTGGCAAACTCAGAAGCAAGAAACAAACTAAGCTAACACATTGCACAGGCCCAGACCACAGGGTGGAGCTGCACTATATACAGGAGGCCTGAACCAGAGAGTTCAGGCGCAGGCCCCCTATACACATAGCCATGAAGCATGCACAGAGCAGAGACACAGAACATGGAACTGGCATGAAACAGAAACCACATCATGGCCTGGAGCAGTGGGTAAGATTGTGTGAGAGATGTGAGGCCATGACATGAAGCCAGCAGAGTTGTTACAGTACCCCCCCTTTACGGCCCCTCTTCTTCAAGCCTGCCAGAATAACTTGTAGAAGAAGGATAGGAGCACACATAGTCTAGGCCAACATGACATCTTCAGGGTAGAATAAGGCAGGCGGGTCACCAGGAATCTCATAACACAAAGTCTCTTGGTGCTCAACAGGGTTAGTTTCCACAATGAGCTGGACCACCTCCTTCAGGTAGACAGGTAACAGGGAATTGAATGCTGCTGTCTTAACATCTTCACCAGCCGGACACATGGAAACTGGAAGCCTTCTCAAAGGATTCAACTTTTGCCCGACAGGTAGCAGAGATGTTCTTAGGTACGGAACACAAGAAAAGTCATTAGAGATGATAGTGGAGAACAACAGCTCCACCGGGTCAGAGAAAAATTGAGGTGAACAAACTTCTGTTTTGAAATCTTCACCAGCCGGCCACAAGGATGCTGAAGGTATCCACATAGGAACCATCTTCTGCCTGTTATCCAGAAGAAATCGTCCAAACAGTGGGGATGTTCCTAGGAACGGATTACAGGAATAGTCGTGGGAGATGTGTGGAGAGATAGTCACCGCTTCCCCATCTTCAGTGACGTTAGCACACCTTGACTCGACGACTAACTGTTTACTGGTATAGTCGCTGGAGATGTGTGGAGACATCGTCACCGTCTCCCCATCTTCGGTGACGTCAGCACACCTTGACTCGACGACTAACTGTTTACCGGTATAGTCATTGGAGATGTGTGGAGACATAGTCACCGTTTCCCCATCTTCGGTGACGTCAGCACATCTTGACTCGACGACTAGCATACCAGCTGAAGAAGATGACACTGCTGAGAGTCTTTGATGCATGGGAACCAGACACTTCTCAAGACTGGGTAAGTTCAAACGAAGCACTTTACTGGAACTCTTGACCAGAGCGGGTGGTAGAGTCCTTGGCTCAGAATGACCCATGGGCATAACAGACAGCATACGGAAAACAAACTTCTTCGTGTATAAGGCTCCAACTTGGAGCTGTAGTTGTCCTTGCAGGACTAGACTGCTCTTTAGCAGAGCTCGGCCATTATCAGGCAACGCCCACACCGGGTTCTGGAGCTGTAGAACGGAGACCAAACACTGACTCCAAATGATAGGCGGCTCAAACACACCAAGGCTCCTAGAAGGCAGATAAACAGTCATTAACTTTGACGGAGAGGAAGTACTCTCGCCAGGGGCAGCCTCTCCTACTGGCCCAGGGTTTTGGAGTACAGGCTTCACAGGGCAAAGACCATCTGAATGTTTTTTACAACCACAGGGACACCGTATTTCAATCTCAGCACCAGATTCAGGCTGCAGATTTGCCAGACCCCTTTTATTAGACCTCTTGGATCTTGCTCGGGTGGCCGTTTTGGCGGGTTGTGGAACAGATGAGTCTTGGACGGTCATGGACGGAAGTGACGGTTTACCTACAGGTTTCTTTCGTCTGGACCGTCTCTGTGAGCTTGAAGGGGAAGACTTTTCAGGAGATGCAGTACTTGGCTCATCGAAGGCTTTACAGAAGGCCACCAGGAAGGCCGGCAGATTCGAGATGATGGGGTCCCCTGCTTCCCAAAGGGGGTCGCACCACATCAAAGCATCTCCTCTAAGGTAGGCCATTAAGAAACCTACTTTCAACCAGTCAGTGGGGAATTGGGTAGCATGCCACTTGAAATAACGCAAGCACCGCTCCAGGAACACACGACATTGCTTTGGGTCCCCATAGTAGCATGGAGGATCTGCTGGCTTGGATTCGTCATTAAAGTCATTCGTCATTGAAGTCGATCAAACAGCTCATTAGAGATGACAATAGGGGATGGAGCAGTGAAGGACTGGCTTTCAGACTGGGTAAACATTTTCCTCGGAGGCCAATACTGGCAAGAAGAGAGTTCATCTTGCTTCGAGAGCGAAGGCACATGGGACTCAGCGGGGACCATGGCCTGTGCAAACTGTCACGCACGCGCCCAGACTGGTTGGCGCGGGCATACGGGGGTGTGGCCCCACTGGACCACAGACCAAACTTTCCTGGAAGGGGCGTAACTAAGTAGCTTCCTAGGTGTTCGCTGGAGCCTCTGATGGTGAGGTCAGACTTGTGCAATAGGAAGCTACCAGGTGCCACTCCAGGGTGATGTCTGGCTGTGGCTGCTGATCCCACTAAGGAACGGAGCGGGCACGGCTGGCACTCTGGCTGACAGGCGGGCATGGCTGGGACACAGGCAGGCAGATGGGTACAACAGAGACACTGGCGGGCAGGCGGACACGGCTGGCTCTCAGGTAGGCAGGCGGGTATGGCTGGAACATAGGAAGAACCGGTAGGGACCGGTCTGCAGGCAGGTATGTGAAACAGGTTGGAACCTGTTCAGACAGGAGGACTAAGTAGAGAAAGACCACAAGAGTGGATGCAGAGCGAAAGCACAAGAGCTAGAACCAAGAACAGAAACGCAGGAGGCTGAGTACGAGTAGAAGGTGGAGCAAAGAGAAGAGAAGGAGAAGGCAGAGCCAAGGACGGAGCCGCAAGAGGCGGAGACGCTGGAGGCGGAGCCTAGAGCAGAGACGCTGGAGGCGGAGCCAAGAGCGGAGATGCTGGAGGCAGAGCCAAGAGCGGAGATGCTGGAGGTGGAGCCAAAAGCAGAGACGCTGGAGGCGGAGCCAAGAGCGAAGATGCTGGAGGCGGAGCCAAGAGCGGAGATGCTGGAGGCGGAGCCAAGAGCGGAGACGCTGGAGGCGGAGCCAAGAGCGGAGATGCTGGAGGCGGAGCCAAGAGCGGAGACGCTGGAGGCGGAGCCAAGAGCGGAGACGCTGGAGGCAGAACCAAAAGCGGAGACGCTGGAGGTAACGCCAAGAGCGGAGACGCTGGAGGCGGAGCCAAGAGCGGAGACGGAGCCAAGTGCAGAAACACAGGAGGCGGAGCCAGATAGAACCGCAAAGAGCGGAGCCACAGAGCAAAGCCAGAGAGTGCGAAGCAAGGTCTGAGTGCAGAGCCGCAAGAGTGCGGAATGTAAGCAGACTGAGAACACAAGGAAAGACAAAGCAGGGAAGAAAGCCACAGACAAGGAGACCGAGAAAAGACAAAGTACAGACAAGGCAATGGAACAAGACACAAGGACAAAGACACAGGGACCAGGATATTCTGCCTCCTGGAGGGCGGACTACAAGATCAAGGCAATAGCACAGAGAAAAGCCTCCAGAGAGGGAGTAACTCAGAGCAAGACCTGGCAAACTCAGAAGCAAGAAACAAACTGAGCTAACACATTGCACAGGCCCAGACCACAGGGTGGAGCTGCACTATATGCAGGAGGCCTCTTGATAATTTGTCAGGAACTGATTAGACAGATGCACCTGATTCCTATAAGAACCAGAGAGTTCAGGCGCCGGCCCCCTATACACATAGCCATGAAGCATGCACAGAGCAGAGACACAGGACATGGAGCTGGCATGAAACAGAAACCACATCATGGCCTGGAGCAGTGGGTAAGATTGTGTGAGAGATGTGAGGCCATGCCGTGATGCCAGCAGAGTTGTTACAGCTGGACATGACAAAAACATGAAAATGCACAGAACTTTAAGGTCCACAGCAGGTGGACAGCAAAAACAAAGCCAGGACTTATCTTTGTAGAAAAGCACAGCAAACTGGAGAGACCAGCAGGGAAGTGAATCCTTCCAGAACAATGGACAACTGGCACTGACTAAAGGATCCTGCAAAGCTATATACCCCAGTCAGTTTTGCAATTAGTATATACACCTGTCCACTCCTGCAGACCAGGCACAACTGCACTGCCCTCTACAACCACCGGAGGGAGCCCAAAAGCTGAATTCACAACAGGGGGTCGCATGAGATGGGGGAAAGATGATGAATTCTGTTTTGTCCATGTTAATTTTCAGAAATCTAGCGGAGAAGAAGGATGAAATAGTGGACAGACATTGAGGGATTCTGGTTAGAAGGGAGGTGATATCTGGTTCAGAGATGTAGATCTGTGTGTCATCAGCATAGAGGTGATACTGAAAGCCATGAGATTCTATGAGCTGTCCCAGGCCAAAGGTGTAAATGGAGAAGAGCAGGGGCCCAAGGACTGAACCTTGTGGGACTCCGACAGATAGGGGGCGAGATGAGGAGGTGGTGTGTGAGTGGGAGACACTGAATGTCCGGTCTATTAGGTATGATGAGATCCAGGATAGGGCCAAGTCTGTGATGCCAAGGGATGAGAGGGTCTGTAATAATAGGGAATGGTCCACTGTGTCAAAGGCAGCCGACAGGTCGAGGACTAGGAGGACAGAGTAGTGTCGCTTGCTCTTGGCGGTTAAGAGGTCATTGGTGACCTTAGTTAGGGCAGTTTCAGTGGAATGGTGTGACCGGAAGCCAGATTGTAAGCGGTCAAACTACACTACAACATTCACTATCATTGACTTTAACACTTTAACTGCCCTGGGGCCTAGCTCTACCTGTGGAGAGCTGTAACATCTCAGCTGAGTCACCAACCGTCCCAGTGGACTTGAATTGCAGCGTTGGCCATTTTCTTATTGCCGGACACCCCGGGTGGCATCACGAACTAATCCCCTATAAACCTTATTCCCTTCCCCCTCCATTTCATTTTCATTGAACTCCCAGGACCACGGACCAGGTCACTGCTGCCGTGACAACCCCTGAAGAACCGTCAGACCTGGCCCGAGTACCCAACGACCCTAGCGGGCGCTCCACTTCTTCTCTATAGTTGACAAAGATATTACGAGAAAGCCAATAAACCCCACACTTTATTAGCTAAACAACTTAGAGATCATACAGAACAGACTACCCTTCATACCTTACGTAATAAACATAATCAAATTACACATAACCATAAAGAAATTGCGGACATTTTTCACGACTATTTGAGTGTGGTCTTCGGGACCTTGGATATGAATTGTCTGTTGTTAGTTCTCCCTACAAGAAGAATACGTCCTTGGTTGAAGATTTTAGATATTTGATGTAATTGCACTTTATTAATGTATAGATATTGTGTTATCACCTTGTATTAATTTGGTAATTTACATTATCACTATATATGATATTAATTAATATGGAGTAATTACCGTATATACTCAAGTATAAACCGACCCCCCTAATTTTGCCACAAAAAACTGGGAAAACGTAATGACTCGAGTATAAGCCTAGGGTGGAAAATGCAGCAGCTACTGGTAAATTTCAAAAATAAAAATAGATACTAATAAAAGTAATTGAGACATCAGTAGTTTAAGTGTTTTTGAATATCCATATTGAATCAGGAGCCCCATATAATGCTCTATATATACAGTGCATGATGGCCCCATAAGATGCTCCATACAAAATACACCCCATATAATGCTCCATACCGTTTATGATGGGCTCCATAAGATGCTCCATATTAAAATATGCCCCATATAATGCTGCACAAATGTTGATTATGACCCCATAAGATGCTCCATACAGACATTTGCCCCATGCAATGCTGCACAAATGCTGATTATGGCCCCATAAGATTCTCCATAGACACATTTGCCCCATATAATGCTCCACAAATGTGGATTATGGCCCCATAAGATGCTCCATAGAGATATTTGCCCCAAATAATGCTGCACATGGCCCCATACAGATATTTGCCCCCAAAAATGCTGCACATAGCCCCATAAGATGCTCCATACAGATAATTGCCCCCATATAATGCTGCACATGGCCCCATAAGATGCTCCATGCAGACATTTGAACCATATGCTATTGCTGCGATTAAAAAAATAAAAAAGTCACATACTCACCTCTCAGGCCCCCGGCACTTGCTATATTCACCTGCTCCGAGTTCCACCGCCGACAGCCTCTATGTCTTCCCGTCCTCTGCACTGACGTTCAGGCAGAGGGCGGCGCGCACTAATTGCGTCATCGCGCCCTTTGACCTGAGCGTCACTGCAGAGGACGCGGAAGACGCAGTGGAGCCGACGGTGGAACGGGGAGCAGGTCCCTGCACGTCTGTTCCCCTATGGGAGAGGGGTCCATATTCATTACTGTAATGAGCGGTACCATGTGACCGCTCAATACAGGAAGAAGCTGCCGGCGCCGGAGAAAAGACATGCAGGGACCGCGCCAGCAGCAGGTGAGTATTATTACACAGCTCCACCCCCCCTCCCCTGCTGACCCCTAGGCATGACTCAAGTATAAGCCGAGAGGGTTATTTCAGTACAAAAAAGTGGGCTGAAAATCTCTGCTTATAGTGGAGTATATACAGTATTTATTCATTGAAGCACTAGGTCACCTTAAAGAGATTATTTAATTCACTATACTGGTATAATATTAATTAATGTGTATTAATTATAGTGATTAACAATTCACTATACATGATATTTATTAATGCGGATTAATTATTTATCAACGCACTAGGTCATGTTATAGGGATTAATTATGAATTATTTGGAATTTCAGACACTTATATTAGATTATTAGTTCGATAGGCACTGTAAATTTAAGGAGTTTTAATAGCGTTTCAATATTAATTTTTCAGAATATATTGGTATTTTGTATACACATGTTCTTTGAATATTGTAAAATGGGATCAGGTCAATTTAATTCTTGGTCCTATTATTATTCCACACTCTTTTCTTCTAATATCGGTGATTCTGATGATGCCGTTCGGTAGTGCACATGCGCAGCCATCCCGGGCTCCATCACTTTCGGGTTGCGCTCTTATACTGACACTGACACGCAGATTAAGGCGTGCGTGTCATTGAGCGTCGCTAAGAAGCATGATGGAGGAGGCGGGGAAGGCTTGCAATGCGCCGCATCAGCTGACCGGCACCAGAAATCGCTGATAGCCTTGGCGCTCATATAAATACATGGCCGCCCCTCACCCTGACATGCCCCCGGAAGAAGCTGGCGGCGAAACGTGCGTCGGGGTGAGGGGACGCCAGGACCATCTTCACATCGGGTAACTAATAACTTTCATACTATCCTATACTATTTTGCACTAGGTAAATTTATTGGCGTGTACTGTGGATGGAGACTATGTAATTATTTATGGAGACAGGTCTCCTGCGTCTCTTGTTGTTTTCCAAACACAGGATTGTTATAGTAACCTTTTTTGATATATGAGCCTGGTCATACCTTACAGGTATATGGAATAGGATTAGGTATTTTGAATGTTTTTGACTTCCAAAAGGGTCTTTATACGTAGGGTTATGTGTTAATATTTAATATTGTATACCATTAATTTGGTTGCAGCAACATATAAGAATTATTAACATTTACTTTTGACCTCTTTGTTTGAGGAATTTTTGTCATGATGTAATTTTGTCATCCCATAGACGCCATTTTGCTTTTTATTAATGTTGTTTATTGTCTTTATGGCTTGATTAATAAATATTTATTTCATTATATTGATTGGGATCTCTTCTTTGTCCCATACATGATTTGATGTGGGATTTGTTGTTTCCTTCATGCCTTACGTAATAAAAATAATCAAATTACACATAACCCTAAAGAAATTGCGGACATTTTTCACGACTATTTCCCACTACTTTACTCGCTCTCTTCTTCTCTCACATTTAACCCACTAACCAGATGAAATCTTGTTGGTTCTTTCTTGGACTCTTGTCAATTACCTTCTCTATCCTCAGAAGCAATAGCATCATTAAATGACGTAATTACTGAACAGGAAATTAACGATGTAATCAATAACCTTCCAAATGGGAAGACCCAGGCAACTTATGGTCTGTCCTACTTATTCTACAAGACCTTTCAGGATGAACTTCTGCCTATATTAATTCCCCTTTTCAATTCTTTTTTAAAGGGACCCCCTATCCCTGACCTCCATGCTACACTCCTTTATGACATTGATTCCCAAACCAGACAAGGACAGACTAGACTGTAAAAACTAAAGACCGATTACCATTTTCAATTCAGATGTTAAGATATTCACAAAAATTTTAGCAATGCGTCTGAATCAAAAGGAAAAAAGGACACTGCGCTATAGCTAATAGAAACAAATTGTCCTAATGAAAGAATTTGTAATTGTTCAAATGTAGATGTTTAGAGACTCAACCTAAAGAGCCGTTATGTAATGCTGAAAATGATTAAAGTAGTTGTTGCTAACAACAGAGTACATAGGTATAAACATTACTTGTATATGGTAAAACCCTATATGACCCGCTAGCATCCATATAGATAAACAAATATTGTGAAGGAATAAGAGGATCTTACCTGTAGTAAGCTGGAGTGCAGTTACTGAGTCCGAACTGCGGAGCAGTAAGTGGGCAAGGAGAGCAGGTATGAAATGCAGGTACTGAGTCCAAGTCCAAAGGCAGCAGGTGATCAGAGAGAGCGGGTATGCTCGTAGATCCACTACTCCATGAGCTGCGCTGCCACAAGTTTCCTCCGTGGGTCTTGCTGCGGGGATCAGTGCAGTGGAGGGAGGATGAGATCCGGGGAGCGTCCATTCCTAGAGGAAATACACCTTCACACTCACCAAGAGTCCTGGCAGGTGGTGTGCCTCTGCCAAAAGGCGCTGCTGAGCAGCAGCGGTGTTTGGAGGGGGTGTGGTCTGGGTGATGTCACCGAGAGCTGGGAGCTGAAAGCAGGGGAATGGCAGCGTCTGAATCAGTAGTTGCCTTATATAATCCACAAAGATCAAGTGGGATTTATCCCTTCTAGACAAGGCGGTGACAACACCAGAAGAGCAGTTGATCTTAAAGAAATAGTTAAAAAATCTGGGGAACCTACTCTTCTCCTGAGTTTAGATGCTGAGAAGATGTTTGATTGCCTCAGTTGGCCTTTCATGCTTAAGGCCCATGGAATATATGGCATAGAAGGCCCTTTCGGAAAAACTGTAGGGGGATTATACCCTAGTCCCTCAGCTACATTATATCTTCCTCATAGCTCCTCTAAGCCAATTAAGATAAAAAATGGCACCAGACAGTGTTGCCCGCTTTTCCCTCTACTTTTTATCCTTTGCACTGAGCCTTTGGCTGCTGCCATTAGAGCATCACCAGGCATTAAAGGAGTTCAGTTTAAAGGCAAGGAATTTAAATTATCCCTTTTTGCTGATGATATCCTTCTAGCACTCACAAAGCCTCATGCATCGCTCCCTAGCCTCCATTCATTGCTTTCGGAAATTGCCAATTATCAGGGTATAAAACACATAGAAGTAAAATTGAAGCCCTTCCACTTATCATAATTGACTCCCATTTAGATAATCTCCAGAGTAACTTTATTTTCCATTGGTGCATCAACTCTCTCAAATCCCTAGGAATTAATCTCACAACCTTGTATTCTACTTTATATGAGAACAGATTCCCTCCATTATATACAGAAATGTGATCCTTATTGACAAAATGGAAATCACTCCCTCTCTCACTATTTGGACTATTTTCAGCAATAAAAATGACTATCCTCACAAAAATGTTATATATTTTGAGACTTTACCTATATTGGTCCCACTCAGAGATTTACATGCTTTTCAAGCAGTCACTTTAAATTTCATGTGGGCAGGAAGACGTCATAGAATTTCAAAGTCAGTAATGTTGGCTGATAAAAGGATGGGAGGTCTAGCGGCTCCTAATTTTGTTCATTATTATTGGGCATCGCACCTCCGCACGATCCCATCGTGGTCTTATAAACCTGCCTATACAAAATGGATGGAGATTGAAAAATTATGGCCAGCCCCAGTTCACCCCAACTCCTTCATCCGGAATGGACCCCGTCAATAGACCTATTGGGTCCAATGATGCACACCAGAAATATATGGAGGGTCTGCTCTAAAAAATTTCAATCTGACATCATCAAATTCTGCCCTTCCTTCCTTTTCCATCTGAATTTCCCTGAAAGTTTAACCCACTTATTTACAGAGGTATGGACTCAATCTGGTTTGTTTAACTTCGCTGACATAATTAACTATAAATCGCGAATTCTACATTCCTATGATGAGCTGAAAACAAATTTATCCCTCTATTCTCTTACATTATTTCAATATTTTAAAATTATGCACGTTGCCGCATCATGATTCCACTGTCTACAGACTTCCATTCCTACCTCCTTCGAGAGACTGCAAGAATAGTTTTACAACAAGAGGTTTACTATCTAGTATTTCCAATATTCTACAGGCTCCAGACACAGATTCCCTAACTAGACACTCTTATATGCTCAAATGGGAGGAATATCTGGGGAAAACACTGACCGTAGTAGAATGGAGAAATGTTTGGACCAGAGCAGTCAAGACTGCATCTTGTATTTCATACAAAGAAATCCAGTACAAAATTCTTCATCTCTAGTACTATATGCCTGAATTTTTACATAAAATGGACTCCTCTATTCATTCCCTTTGCTGGCGTTGCGTCCTGTCTATAGATTCTATATTTCACATTTTTTGGGACTGTCCACTGATTAAACCGTTCTGGGTGATAATCCAACTCCTCATTAAGCAAGTTTCTGGAGTGGATCTCCCATTAACTCTTCAGCTCTTTCTATTAAATATTTTCCCTGAATTCATATCAAGAGATCCATTAGCCTGCTTTTACATATGTTAACAGCAGCACGCTATTTGATTGCCTATCTTTGGAATCAAACCCCTCCACCTTCCCAATTAGATATATATTCTCGCATCAAAGATATCAGGAACTTTGAATACCGGCCAGCCCTTAATGGCAATACTGCAGAGAGATTTTAACCTTCTTTGGTGTCCTTGGGATTCCTTTTGGTCCATGTTAAATATATGGCCTCTATAAGATGCTATAACTAGGTCGTAACATTCCACATCATTTCCCTCTCTTTTCTTTTGTCTGAGTCTGTGTGTTTGTAAAATTTTACTCTTTATCTACTTGAAAATGTTTAACTATTACTATAGTATAAAACTGGTTGTTAACCAATAAATGATAGTTTGATAGTTAAAAATCTAAAATGTCTAATTACTTTTTCTTTTCCTGTAAAATTTGAAAAAAATTTCAATAAAAATTACAATAAAAAAAAGAAGTACAAACCAGGGTTGGGTTATAAAAAAAACACAATCTCTGATGATCCCCCAGAACACTATCAAATCCATAATCATCAAATGGAATGAACATGGTACCACAACAAATCTGCCAAAACTCTCAGCCTGGGCAAGAAGGGCATTAATCAGAGAGACAGCACAGAGACCAAAGGTAATCCTGAAGGAGCTGCAGAGTTCCCAAGCAGAGACTAGATAATCTGTTCATATGACTACTGTTATGGCTGGCAATCAGGCAACACAGCGTGCAGTAATCAGCGCACATACAGAGATCTGGCAATAACCAAAAACAATAGGACGAGCTCTGAGACGTGGAATCTCTGTAGACTGCAGTACCTGATCTATCCTCACACAACTATAAGCAGCAGTGGATTGCGCCTAACAACTACCTATGCAACTCGGCACTGCCTGAGGAGCTGACTAGCCTGAAGATAGAAATACAAGCCTGACTTACCTCAGAGAAATACCCCAAAGGAACAGGCAGCCCCCCACATATAATGACTGTTAGCAAGATGAAAAGACAAACGTAGGAATGAAATAGATTCAGCAAAGTGAGGCCCGATATTCTAGACAGAGCGAGGATAGCAAAGAGAACTATGCAGTCTACAAAAAACCCTAAAACGAAAACCACGCAAAGGGGCAAAAAGACCCACCGTGCCGAACTAACAGCACGGCGGTGCACCCCTCTGCTTCTCAGAGCTTCCAGCAAAAGACAATAGCAAGCTGGACAGAAAAAAACAGAAAACAAACTAGAAGCACTTATCTAGCAGAGCAGCAGGCCCAAGGAAAGATGCAGTAGCTCAGATCCAACACTGGAACATTGACAAGGAGCAAGGAAGACAGACTCAGGTGGAGCTAAATAGCAAGGCAGCCAACGAGCTCACCAAAACACCTGAGGGAGGAAGCCCAGAGACTGCAATACCACTTGTGACCACAGAAGTGAACTCAGCCACAGAATTCACAACAGTACCCCCCCCTTGAGGAGGGGTCACCGAACCCTCACCAGAACCCCCAGGCCGACCAGGATGAGCCACATGAAAGGCACGAACAAGATCTGGGGCATGGACATCAGAGGCAAAAACCCAGGAATTATCTTCCTGAGCATAACCCTTCCATTTGACCAGATACTGGAGTTTCCGTCTAGAGACACGAGAATCCAAAATCTTCTCCACAATATACTCCAATTCCCCCTCCACCAAAACAGGGGCAGGAGGCTCCACAGATGGAACCATAGGTGCCACGTATCTCCTCAACAACGACCTATGGAATACATTATGTATGGAAAAGGAGTCTGGGAGGGTCAGACGAAAAGACACCGGATTGAGAATCTCAGAAATCCTATACGGACCAATAAAACGAGGTTTAAATTTAGGAGAGGAAACCTTCATAGGAATATGACGAGAAGATAACCAAACCAAATCCCCAACACGAAGTCGGGGTCCCACACGGCGTCTGCGATTAGCGAAAAGCTGAGCCTTCTCCTGGGACAAGGTCAAATTGTCCACTACCTGAGTCCAGATCTGCTGCAACCTGTCCACCACAGAATCCACACCAGGACAGTCCGAAGACTCAACCTGTCCTGAAGAGAAACGAGGATGGAACCCAGAATTGCAGAAAAATGGAGAGACCAAGGTAGCCGAGCTGGCCCGATTATTAAGGGCGAACTCAGCCAACGGCAAAAATGACACCCAATCATCCTGGTCAGCGGAAACAAAACATCTCAGATATGTTTCCAAGGTCTGATTGGTTCGTTCGGTCTGGCCATTAGTCTGAGGATGGAAGGCCGAGGAGAAAGATAGGTCAATGCCCATCCTACCACAAAAGGCTCGCCAGAACCTCGAGACAAACTGGGAACCTCTGTCAGAAACAATATTCTCAGGAATGCCATGTAAACGAACCACATGCTGGAAGAACAAAGGCACCAAATCAGAGGAGGAAGGCAATTTAACCAAGGGCACCAGATGGACCATTTTAGAAAAGCGATCACAGACCACCCAAATGACCGACATTTTTTGAGAAACGGGAAGGTCAGAAATGAAATCCATCGAAATATGTGTCCAAGGCCTCTTCGGGACCGGCAAGGGCAAAAGCAACCCACTGGCACGTGAACAGCAGGGCTTAGCCCTAGCACAAATTCCACAGGACTGCACAAAAGCACGCACATCCCGTGACAGAGATGGCCACCAGAAGGATCTAGCAACCAACTCCCTGGTACCAAAGATTCCTGGATGACCGGCCAGCACCGAACAATGAAGTTCAGAGATAACTTTACTAGTCCACCTATCAGGGACGAACAGTTTCTCGGCCGGACAACGATCAGGTTTATTAGCCTGAAATTTCTGCAACACTCTCCGCAAATCAGGGGAGATGGCAGACACAATGACTCCTTCCTTGAGGATACTCGCCGGCTCAGATAACCCCGGAGAGTCGGGCACAAAACTCCTAGACAGAGCATCCGCCTTCACATTTTTAGAGCCCGGAAGGAATGAAATCACAAAATCAAAACGAGCAAAAAATAACGACCAACGGGCCTGTCTAGGATTCAAGCGCTTGGCAGACTCGAGATAAGTCAAGTTCTTATGATCAGTCAATACCACCACGCGATGCTTAGCACCCTCAAGCCAATGACGCCACTCCTCGAATGCCCACTTCATGGCCAGCAACTCTCGGTTGCCCACATCATAATTACGCTCAGCAGCAGAAAATTTCCTGGAAAAGAAAGCACATGGTTTGAACACTGAGCAACCAGAACCTCTCTGTGACAAAACCGCCCCTGCACCAATCTCAGAGGCATCAACCTCGACCTGGAACGGAAGAGAAACATCAGGTTGACACAACACAGGGGCACAGCAAAAACGACGCTTCAACTCCTGAAAAGCTTCCACGGCAGCAGAAGACCAATTAACCAAATCAGCATCCTTCTTGGTCAAATCGGTCAATGGTCTGGCAATGCTAGAAAAATTACAGATGAAGCGACGATAAAAATTAGCAAAGCCCAGGAATTTCTGCAGACTTTTTAGAGATGTCGGCTGAGTCCAATCCTGGATGGCCTGAACCTTAACCGGATCCATCTCGATAATAGAAGGGGAAAAGATGAACCCCAAAAATGAAACTTTCTGCACACCGAAGAGACACTTTGATCCCTTCACGAACAAGGAATTAGCACGCAGTACCTGGAAAACCATTCTGACTTGCTTCACATGAGACTCCCAATCATCTGAGAAGATCAAAATGTCATCCAAGTAAACAATCAAGAATTTATCCAGATACTCACGGAAAATGTCATGCATAAAAGACTGAAAAACAGATGGAGCATTGGCAAGTCCGAACGGCATCACCAGATACTCAAAATGACCCTCGGGCGTATTAAATGCCGTTTTCCATTCATCTCCCTGCCTGATTCTCACCAGATTATACGCACCACGAAGATCAATCTTAGTAAACCAACTAGCCCCCTTAATCCGAGCAAACAAGTCAGAAATCAATGGCAAGGGATACTGAAACTTAACAGTGATCTTATTAAGAAGGCGGTAATCAATACACGGTCTTAGCGAACCATCCTTCTTGGCTACAAAAAAGAACCCTGCTCCCAATGGTGACGACGATGGGCGAATATGTCCCTTCTCCAGGGACTCCTTCACATAACTGCGCATAGCGGTGTGTTCAGGTATGGACAAATTAAATAAACGACCCTTAGGGAATTTACTACCAGGAATCAAATCGATAGCACAATCACAATTCCTATGCGGAGGTAGGGCATCAGACTTGGACTCTTCAAATACATCCTGAAAGTCCGACAAGAACTCTGGGATGTCAGAAGGAATGGATGACGAAATAGACAAAAATGGAACATCACCATGTACTCCCTGACAACCCCAGCTGGTTACCGACATAGAGTTCCAATCCAATACTGGATTATGGGTTTGTAGCCATGGCAACCCCAACACGACCACATCATGCAAATTATGCAGTACCAGAAAGCGAATAACTTCCTGATGTGCAGGAGCCATGCACATGGTCAGCTGGGCCCAGTACTGAGGCTTATTCTTGGCCAAAGGTGTAGCATCAATTCCTCTCAACGGAATAGGACACCGCAAAGGCTCCAAGAAAAATCCACAACGTTTAGCATAATCCAAATCCATCAGATTCAGGGCAGCGCCTGAATCCACAAACGCCATGACAGAATACGATGACAAAGAGCACATTAAGGTAATGGACAAAAGGAATTTGGACTGTACAGTACCAATAACGGCAGAGCTATCGAACCGCCTAGTGCGTTTAGGACAATTAGAAATAGCATGAGTAGAATCACCACAATAGAAACACAGTCTGTTCAGACGTCTGTGTTCTTGCCGTTCTACTTTAGTCATAGTCCTGTCGCACTGCATAGGCTCAGGTTTACTCTCAGGCAGTACCGCCAGATGGTGCACAGATTTACGCTCGCGCAAGCGACGACCGATCTGAATGGCCAAGGACATAGACTCATTCAAACCAGCAGGCATAGGAAATCCCACCATTACATCCTTAAGAGCTTCAGAGAGACCCTTTCTGAACAAAGCCGCTAGTGCAGATTCATTCCACAGAGTGAGTACTGACCATTTCCTAAATTTCTGACAATATACTTCTACATCATCCTGACCCTGGCATAAAGCCAGCAGATTTTTCTCAGCCTGATCCACTGAATTAGGCTCATCGTAAAGCAATCCGAGCGCCAGGAAAAATGCATCAACATTACTCAATGCAGAATCTCCTGGTGCAAGAGAAAACGCCCAGTCCTGTGGGTCGCCGCGCAAAAAAGAAATAATAATCAAAACCTGTTGAATAGGATTACCAGAAGAATGAGGTTTCAAGGCCAAAAATAGCTTACAATTATTTCTGAAGCTCAGGAACTTAGTTCTGTCACCAAAAAACAAATCAGGAATCGGAATTCTTGGTTCTAGCATCGATTTCTGATCAATAGTATCTTGAATCTTTTGTACATTTACAACGAGATTATCCATTGAGGAGCACAGAGCCTGAATATCCATGTCCACAGCTGTGTCCTGAAGCACTCTAATGTCTAGGGGAAAAAAAAGACTGAAGACAGAGCTAAGAAAAAAAAATGATGTCAGGATTTCTTTTTTCCCTCTATTGGGAATCATTGGTGAGGCTCCTTGTACTGTTATGGCTGGCAATCAGGCAACACAGCGTGCAGTAATCAGCGCACATACAGAGATCTGGCAATAACCAAAAACAATAGGACGAGCTCTGAGACGTGGAATCTCTGTAGACTGCAGTACCTGATCTATCCTCACACAACTATAAGCAGCAGTGGATTGCGCCTAACAACTACCTATGCAACTCGGCACTGCCTGAGGAGCTGACTAGCCTGAAGATAGAAATACAAGCCTGACTTACCTCAGAGAAATACCCCAAAGGAACAGGCAGCCCCCCACATATAATGACTGTTAGCAAGATGAAAAGACAAACGTAGGAATGAAATAGATTCAGCAAAGTGAGGCCCGATATTCTAGACAGAGCGAGGATAGCAAAGAGAACTATGCAGTCTACAAAAAACCCTAAAACGAAAACCACGCAAAGGGGCAAAAAGACCCACCGTGCCGAACTAACAGCACGGCGGTGCACCCCTCTGCTTCTCAGAGCTTCCAGCAAAAGACAATAGCAAGCTGGACAGAAAAAAACAGAAAACAAACTAGAAGCACTTATCTAGCAGAGCAGCAGGCCCAAGGAAAGATGCAGTAGCTCAGATCCAACACTGGAACATTGACAAGGAGCAAGGAAGACAGACTCAGGTGGAGCTAAATAGCAAGGCAGCCAACGAGCTCACCAAAACACCTGAGGGAGGAAGCCCAGAGACTGCAATACCACTTGTGACCACAGAAGTGAACTCAGCCACAGAATTCACAACAGACTACCATAAGTCATACACGCCTTTATCGAAGAGTGGGCAGAAAAAAGGCCTTTACCGTAATGCAATTGAGAATCTGAGGTCACACTTGAAGATTGCTATTCACTAAAGAAAACCAAATGTTCAAAGTAGTTGGCATGCTCTTTACATGAACAGATGCAAACCCTCAAAAAACAGTGACATTTCAGGTTGTGAGGTAGCAAACCACAAAAAATGCCAAGGGAGTGAATACTTTCACAAACCACTGTATGTACTTGTCTTCTGTCTATACAGTCCTGAGTATAAATGAGTACACTCAAAAGATTTGCCAGAAACCTTTGTTTTAGAATCAACATTTTCTTTGGGAAACTATGTAATAAAAATGTGAGCCATTTACTGCAAATAAAAATTATTTTGCCCAACCAAAAAAGTAATTTTCCTAATAAATTAATTCAAGACCATGTTCCAAAATTGAGTACACTTCAATGAAAGATTTAGAAGCAAAGCTAAAGTTTAAACTACAAAATTCTAATTAGCAGAAATTCAACCACAGGAATGTCTAAGTCAGAGGTCCCCAACGTTTAAAACAAAACTAAGACTTTGGAATGGCCTAGTCAAAATCTTCACCTTAACCCAATTGAGATGCTGTGGCATGACCTTAAAAAGGCGGTACATGCTTGGAAACCCTCCAATGTGTCTGAATTACAACAATTCAGCAAAGATGAGTGGGACAAAATTCCTCCAGAGTGTTGTAAAAGACTCATTGTCAGGTATGCTTGATTGCAATTGTTGCTGCTAAGGGTGACCCAACCAGTTATTAAGCTTAGGAAGCAATCACTTTTTCACGCAGTGCCCTGTAGGTTTGGATTTCTTTTTACCTTAATAATAAAGACTTTCATTTAAAAACTGCATTTTGCGTTTAGTTGTGTTATCTTTGTCTAAAGCTGGAGTCACACTACCGTAGAATACGGGTGAGTGCTATGCAAGAAAACATTGCATAGCACTCGGACCAGTGTTAATCTATGGGACAGCTCACATCACCATTTATTTTCTCAGGTATATTCAGCGTACATGTAAAATTGCAACATGCTGCAATTGTCAGCGAATCTCAGCCAAGACTCGCCAATGCAAGCCTATGAGTGCAAAAAAAAATTGCACAGCACTCGGACCATGAAAAGCCGGCAATTCATGTGCCGCATACAGTAAAATCACAGAGTGACAGGTTAGAATAGATAGAATAGATATATACAAATAGAATACATACAGTAGATATATAGATGTCCGTAACATGCATACATATATGTATTTATATTGCATAGCGAGACAGATAGAAGAAAAGCCGGCAATTCATCTGCCATGTTCAGTAATATCACAGCGTGACATAATTGAATAGAATAGATAGAATAGATATAAACATATAATACATACAGTGGGTACAGAAAGTATTCAGACTCCTTTAAATTTTTCACTCTTTTTCTCATTGCAGCCATTTGGTAAATTTAAAAGTTCATTTTTTTCTCATTTATGTACACTTTGCACCTCATCTTGACTGAAAAAAAAACAGAAATGTAGATATTTCAGCAAATTTATTTAAAAAAAAATACTGAAATATCACATGGCCCTAAGTATTCCGACCCTTTGCTCAGTATTGAGTAGAAGCACCCTTTTGAGCTAGTTCAGCCATGAGTCTTCTTGCAACAAGTTTTTCACACCTGGATTTGGGAATCCTCTGCCATTCTTCCTTGCAGATCCTCTCCAGTTCCATCAGGATGGATGGTGAACATTGGTGGACAGCCATTTTCAGGTCTATCCAGAGATGCTCAATTGGGTTTAGGTCAGGGCTCTGGCTGGGCCAGTCAATAACGGTCACAGAGTTGTTCTGTTGTTTTTTTTTAGCTGTGTGCTTTGGGTCATTGTGTTGTTGGAAGGTGAACCTTTGGCCAAGTCTGAGTTCCAGAGCACTCTGGAAGAGGTTTTCACCCAGGAGAGCTCTGTATTTGGCCGCACTCATGTTTCCTTCAATGGCAACCAGTTGTCCTGTCCCTGCAGCTGAAAAACACCCCCATAGCATGATGCTGTCACCACCATGTTTCACTCTTGGGATTCTATTGGGCAGGTGAAGAGCAGTGCATGGTTTTCTCCACACATACCGCTTACAATTATCACCAAAAAGGTCTATCTTCATCCCATCTGACCAGAGAATCTTGTTTCTCATAGTCTGGGAGTCGGTCATGTGTTTTTTAGCAAACTCTCTGCATGCTTTCATATATCTTGCACTGAGGAGAGGCTTCTGTCGGGCCACTCTGCCATAAAGGCCCGACTGGTGGAAGGCTGCAGTGATAGTTGACTTTGTGGAACTTTCTCCCATCTCCCTACTGCATCTCTGGGGCTCAGCCACAGTGATCTTGGGGTTCTTCTTTACCTCTCTGACAATAGCTCTTCTCCCACGATTGCTCAGTTTGGCTGGATGGCCAGGTCTAGGAAGACTTCTGGTAGTCCTAAACTTCTTCCATTTAAGGATTATGGAGGCCACTGTGCTCTTAGGAACCTTTAGTACTACCGAAATTCTGTTGTAACCTTGGCCAGATCTGTGCCTTGCCACAATTCAGTCTCTGAGATCCTGGGCCAGTTCCTTTGACCTCATGATCCTCATTTGATCTGACACGCACTGTGAGCTGTGAGGTCTTATATGGACAGGTGTGTACCTTTCCAAATCAAGTCCTCTCAGTTTACCGTAATTAAATACAGCTGAACTCCAATGAAGGTGTAGAACCATCTCAGGGAGGATCACAAGGAAATGGACAGTGTGTGACTTCAGTGTCTGGGCAAAGGGTCAGAATACTTATGACCATGACCATGTAATATTTCAGATTTTCTTTTTAAACAAATATGCAAAAGTTTCTACATTTCTTTTTTTTCAGTCAAGGTGGGATTCAGAGTGTACATTGATCAGAAAAAAATGAACTTTTTTTTAATTTATCAAATGGCTGCAATGAAACAAATAGTGAAAAATGTAAAGGGCTCTGAATACTTTCCGTACCCATTGTATATATATAGATGTCAGTGACACACACACGTATATATATATATATATATATATATATATATATACAGCTCTGGCAAAAATTAAGAGACCAACACATCAAATCCCTGTCATGGGCAGCTCAATCTCCAGACCTGAACCCCATTGAAAACCTCTGCAATGTAATCAAGAGGATGATTGATAGTCACAAGCCATCAAACAAAGAAGAACTGCTTACTAGTGTTGAGCATTCCGATACCGTAAGTATCGGGTATCGGGCGATATTTGCGGTATCGGAATTCCGATCCCGAGTTCCAATATTTTTGCGATATCGAGAATCGGGATCGGGATGAATATTTATGTGTAAAATAAAGAATAAAAATAAAAAATATGAATATACTCACCCTCGGACGCGCCCTGGTTGTAACCGCTGCAACCGGCAGTCTCCGTTCCTAAGAATGAGCGAGTGAAGGACCTGCGATGACGTCTCATCTTGTGATTGGTCGCATGAGCGGTCACATGAGCGGTCATGCGCCCAATCACAAGCCGCGACGTCA
The DNA here is from genome assembly GCF_032444005.1 of Ranitomeya imitator. NCBI lineage: Eukaryota > Metazoa > Chordata > Amphibia > Anura > Dendrobatidae > Ranitomeya > Ranitomeya imitator. The sequence goes on along the minus strand of NC_091282.1, from coordinate 1,082,291,049 downwards.
TTGAAGGTCCTTCACCCGCTCATTCTTAGGAACGGAGGCTGCCGGTTACACCGCTAAGGTCCAGGGTTCGCCGGAGGGGTGAGTATATCCATATTTTTTATTTTTATTCTTTATTTTTTACATGAATATGGATCCCAGGGCCTGAAGGAGAGTTTCCTCTCCTTCAGACCCTGGGAACCATTCCAGGATACATTCCGATATTTGTGTCCCATTGACTTGTATTGGTATCGGGTATCGGTATCGGCGATATCCGATATTTTTCGGATATCGGCCGATACAATCCGATACTGATACTTTAAAATATCGGAAGGTATCGCTCAACACTACTGCTTACATTTTTGCGCAAGAAGCAGTGTGAAAGACTGGTGGAAAACATGACAAGACGCATGAATGCTGTGATTAAAAATCATAGTTATTCCACAAAATATTGATTTCTGAACTCTTCCTGAGTTAAAACATTAGTTTATAATGTTGACACCATAATGTGGTGGTGCACCAACTTGGGTGTCAGGTCCGAGCATTCCTACATGAACAGTTTCCTGGAAAATGGGTTCGTCATCGTGGGCCAGTTGAAGGGCCCCCAAGGTCTCCTGATCTGATCCCCTTAGACTTTTATCTTTGGGATCATCTGAAGGCAATTGTCTATGCTGTGAAGATACAAGATATGCAGCACCTGAAACAACGGATACTGGAAGTCTGTGCAAGCATTTCTTCTGTGGTGTTGCTATCAGTGTGTCAAGAGTGGGAGAAGAGGGTTGCATTGACAATCCAACACAATGGGCAGCACTTTGAGCACATTTTCTAAGTGGTCATAAGCTTGAAAATAACTCATGAAAGAATAAAGTTACAGTAAAACCAAGCACACCATTGTTTTTCTTGTGAAATTCTTAATAAGTCTGATGTGTCACATGACCTTCCTCACATTGAAAAAAGTAAAGTTGGATCCAAAATGTCCGACTTCAAAATGGCCACCATGGTCACCACCCATCTTGAAAAGTTTTCCCCCTCCCATAAACTAATGTGCAACAAACAGGAAGTTGATATCACCAACCATTCCCATTTTATTTAGGTGTGTCCATATAAATGGCCCACCCTGTATATATACAGTATATGTGTTTTTTTTTTTGTTTTTTTTATGAATATTTCCTGTGAAAACGATCTGTAAATGACATAGGGAATTGCTGTATGCAAAAGCTCATGTTAAAATCACATTGCAATTGGATAGCAATTGCACTGCATTCGGATGTAAATTGGATGCTGGTTGTGAAAAATCAGATTGTACTCACATGGCACTCGCATGACACTCATATTACACTGGTGCGACTCTCGGCAGGGAGACTCGGCCCAATTTTCCACACGTTTAGTGTGACGCCGGCCTAATATTTATATTTGTTTGGTGATCTGAAACATTTGTGTGACAAACATGCAAAAAAAAATAGGAAGAAGGAAATCAGAAAAGGGGCAAACACTTTTGCACACAACTGTAAATGATGAAAAATTAATGTGTAATTGTAATTACAGTAGATACCAGCTACACCATATCAATGATTAATTATACTGATTCTGTCATTGCTTCTGACACCTCCTTTATCACTATCGATTTAATCTCTGTAGCATTCCCAGACTACTACTCTCATCTTCTTTGCTGCAGTTATACAACACATCCCTGTCTAAAGTATTTGTCCGATGTTTTAAAACCTTCTCTATTTCTGAGCTGTGAGCTCAAGTGTATTCACACAATCCTAAAATTACCCAAAAATGTCTGCTGTATTCCATGCCTAGTCTTTTATACAGACTATACAGCGATAGTTACGGTCCTGCCTGATGTCATGTCAGCCTAATTTGACTAATGCGTTGTGCTGCAATGTGTATGAAGGCGGCAGCTATTTTTTTGAGATTCACAGGAATCAAATCATGTATTGTTCAAAATTGCTGAGACTTTTACATTTAATTAAAATTCAACATAAATTTGTTTCGCATTGAATTGATGTGATCATCTCTAGTTGACAACCTATGCATCTGAGTTATTGCCATGCCAGCACCAAACATGTATAGTGAATTTCCGTGAATGGTTAACATTATAAAGGAAAAAAATAATATAACGAAGCCTAAATCACACCGCCGGGTAGGACTCAAGTACGGTACAATAGACGAGGAGGCAGAAACAAAACACCAGCTTAGTGAATGACAGAGGATTATATGCCGAAAATAAAACTAACGGTTATTGAAATGGAAATAGCAATATTAGATACAAAGAGAGATAGCTGAAGCGTCACACAAGCTGCACTCCAGCTATGGCAATACAAAGTTCAACACAAACAGTATAAACAATTTATACAAACTACTGTCTTCTAATTTCATACCTGGCTTCTGATAATCGGGCAATGCTGCTATAGTGCCTTAGCTACAAAAGTCTGCTCTACAGCCTAACACAGTTGAACACAGGTGTCTCACTCATTGTTCTGTAGCACTTAGAAGAAAGCTGCTGCTAGATCCTGATGTAGTAGCGCCGAGTTTGTTGTGTTGAGCTCTTCCTTCAGGTTAACTGATCTGTCTTCTTCCAGATCCAGGCAAGTCTCATTCCCTCTTTCAATGTTGAGAGATTACTGACTCCAATGCATTGTTTTCTCTCTCAGGTTACAGGTGCTCAGGGAGAACCATTCTGGCTGTGCGATGCGACTCTTTCCTTCTGACACGGTCATGGTGATTGATATTGCAGGAACCGGGCACTATCTTCTCCCTTGAAGCCATTCAAATTCATTTACCAGTCTCTCGTTGTTAGGACACACTTACTGTCCTTACTGTCTCACAGGCACATTGCTCTCTGTTCCCTTCCTGAACCAACACACTTCCTACTTTTGGTTCAAAACCAACACAAAGCAAGCTGCAGGGAAGAAAGGACTAGTACAAGTGCACACAAATCAGAGGGGAGCAGTGTCTCTTGAAGTCACAGTGTAATTCAATTCTTAGCAGGGGCTGACCCCCTACATTAAATCAAAATTCTTTTTAAAATGGAAATTATTCAAAGGGAGTCTGCCAGCAACGAATGGCTGTTTAAACCAAGTACATGTGATCAGTACACCATTGGCATGTTCAAACATTTAAGTGCACCTTCCCATCTACTTGCACCATAGGTGCATCGAGCATATACTTGGTTTGAACTGTCATCCTTATCTGACAGAGTCCCTTAAAAAATTAATGACAGTAGATTCTGGATATAATAAACTTTTTCTGATTTTTCTTCATAAAAACAGAGTGGGTGTTGAGGCTTGATCAATCTTGCAGAGTGTGGAATCTTCTCATCTTTCTCCATTTACATCTACAGTATTACTGTACTTTATATGCAGTAGGTGTGTGACAAATAGAAAGTTCAATACTGCTGGTCCAAAACAAGAGGTCCAGCGGTAAATCCTGACATTATTGTCAGGGCAAGCTCTACACAGCAGCCACTATATGTGAAATTTAACTTTCCATGAAGCCCATTAATTGTAATGTGGCAGCCTGTTTAATTCTCTATCTCAAGCATATTTTTTTTTCCCAGAAATTGGAAAATCCTGAGTTTTCAGCCATTATTACTCATAGCTGCAGAAACTGTGCTTGCTTATATTGGCCAATGCTCTTGTTTTATTTTGCAGTGATCAGTCTGTAGTTAAATCATATACCACTCGCCCCAACTTCCCCCCCAAAAAAATGTGGCGTCAAGAATCCTATCCGCTATCAAACCACTTGTTCTCCCTGGATGCATAAGAAAAGAAAGAGTACTGTATTGAAACATGAAGGCTTACACAAGTACTGTAACCTTTAAGTGTTATTTTTTAGAGGCTTTAAGCAAATGTGAAATGCAAGCGCTCATTCTCACTAGGCTTTTATGTTTCAATATATTCAGAAGATGAATACAGAGCATTTTCTGCACTCAGCAAGGTACAGTAAAAACGTATAAAACATCTTCTCGTTAAAGGAAGAATTTCTTCATCCAGCTGCATCAATTCTTTAGTGTGAAAAGCAATAGTAAGAAAAAGGCTCTCGGCATAATTCGGCTTTTATAGTCTCTGCTGTTCCAACTACTATGAAATGCTGTGCAATAATGCAGAATGGGTCATCAGAGCACTTATCTTATATACATTTTATTAGACTTGAATACAGCACAAACATGGAAACATATAATATCTATAACACATTGTCTGCTACATTTTAATGTAGAATAAGAGTTATAGTAACTGCAGGAAATCTTATAAAAAAAAAAAAAATTACCCATTAAAGCAAACCTGTCAAGTCAGATAACACTATTAGGCCGGGGTCACACTTGGGAGTTCAATGCGAGAAACTCGCATGAGTCTCTCGCATCAAGTCCTGGCACTGCCGCCGGCACTCGGGACCGGAGCGTGTGGTTGCATGTATTTCTATGCAACTGAACGCTCCGGACCCGAGTACCGGCGGCAGTGCAGGGACTTGATGCAAGAGACTAGTGCAATTTCTCGCATTGAACTCGCAAGTGTGACCCCGGCCTTAATCTGCAGATTGAGGTTTAATGTCCAGATTAATTAGCATTAGAAGGCTGCCGTACTGAAAGTGCAGATCCCAGGAGAAAAAAATGTATTTTCCCAGGAGCCGCTGACTTTCAATCATACAGATGTGCCAGCATGACTACAGTAAACACTCACAGCGGCGCTGCACTCTAACGGGGCGTGCGTAAAGTAGAAGCTCACGGTGCTTTGAGCGGTGATTGTAACCACGCTGGAAAGCCTTTATGACTGAAAGCCAGCGGGTCTCGAGAGGAATAAAGCTCATTTTCTCACAAGAACAGCAATTTCAGTACAGCAGCAGGGCAACTTGCTGAAAATATTAACCTCTAGATTAACCCCATGTCTGCAGGATAATAGCGTTATACAATGTAACAGGTTTCCTTTACATCCACTACCTCTCCAGCTCTGTAGCTTCAGTGATCCCCCTGGACTCAGTTTATTTTCCTAAAGTAATGATGTGGTGTACATAGATATGAAAGTTAAATTTAATCATTGCCCTCCGTGGTTATGAGCATAGTTTCTAGTATTTTCACTGAGGTCAGAATCTGCAGTGGTCACATGTATGTATAGAACATCAACGCTCCAGGAAAGTTATGAAAAATATACAACTTAAAAAAAAATATACAGATATCTGGTTTGCGTCCCATGTACAGAGATCAAGGTGTTGAAATTGCTCTGCATTAACATTGGCCCTTGTGGATAGGAAAGCTTCTTGTAGTTGGGGCAAATTAGATGTGGGGTAATTGAAATGCTATATTCTACCTCATTCCTCAGATGCTCTGTAGGAAAAATAACTGGGTTAACACAATGCATTAGTTACCCCTACTATCTAAACATTAAATAACTTGTATCAAAAGACCCAGTTCAGGTGGCATGTCACCGCCTGAGTATTCAGGAAGTTAGCTGCCACGTCACTTTATTCATTACTGTGCCAGCACTACCTAGAACCGCGTTGCAAATTCAGCTCTGCTACATCCCCACAGTATGTCTAATGACATCAGCTACATTGCCACATTATGACCATTGAGTCCTGACATATCCAGCTCGGCTACATTACTGGGCCCTGCTACATTTCTACAGAGTTCTACCTAGACATATCCAATGTTGCATTTGGGAAAATCATAGCTTTTTTAACGTGTTTTTCAGAAAGTGATGCAAAAAAAATACAACATGAACACATTGTGTGACCATATCCTTAGTCCCCTGACCCACTCAGCTCTATCAAATGGCTGAGCTATCTCTACTAAGCTATTTAGTCTCCTCTGTTTCATCAGTCTATCTACGCTCCTACGCTACGTGTCCAGCCTGCATAGCCTTCAATCTTGGAGCCTCTACATTTTTTGCTCCATTAGCTGCCATACAGCCACTACAGCCTATATTCTTTCTCTGATCTCTTTAGTCAGTGAGAAAAGGGGTGGGTTCACATTGCGTTAATGGGAAAGCGCTAACGGACAGCGTTGCACGGTGAAATAAACGCCGTGCAACGCGTCCGTTAGCGCGCCCATTCACAGCAATGGGAACGCGCAGCACTAGCGCATGCCATGTTCGGCACGCGCTATGCGATGCGCAGGTGTTTCCTGGCGCGCCGCGGATGCTGCTTGCAGCGTCCGAGGCGCGCCCGCGGTCCGTTCCCCGCTCTCGCAGATCGGGGATCTGCGAGAGCGGGGACGTTACCGCGACCCCGGGACGCGGCCCCATTAAAAACATTGCGTTAGCGCAACCCGCTAGCGCTAGCGCTAACCGGGTTGCACTAACGCAATATGAACCTAGACTTTTATGTCCACAGGATCCCCCTTCACTGGCTGTTTTTTCTCCATCACACCATTTCTGGAATATTCTTCACACCACATCCCATAAAACCCCCCACAAGATCAGTATTTTTAATACTGGTTCAGGCTACTCTATCACTATTGACTAGGCCTTATTTAAAGTCAATCAGATTACTCAATTTTCCTATTGCAAATGTGGATTTACAATGAAAATGATCTACAGAAAACTTCCTTATTGACTTTGTGTTACACTCTGGGATCACTTCTATAAGTTTCATAATGAGAAACTCCAATTATGAAGTCTTATGTGTTTCTAATTAATTTCCCATTCAGTGAATGATATTGTGAAGAACACAAATGCCCTTAGTAAGAAACAACAATTGACAAAACATAGAAAAAAATATCCTTGGGTCTCCTGATGCATGAAATGTATGAGAATTGAATAAGGTTAATACATTTTCATTGTGAGTGATGAGGTTTATTGAAGCCTCTCTTAGCTCTATGCTTACATTCTGTATCTGACAGTCTTTGCCTAACTGATATTAATGTAACATAATTAAGGTCTTGGCTATGCTCCTTACTTAGTTCCAGACAGGCGCTTTGGGTCCTATTACAAGTGAAGTAATATACATTTAAAATCATCATTATCGTCATTATTATGTATCTCTATTGTTGTACAGTGGTCTAGTCAAGAATATAAGCCGAGACTCCAGAGAAGAAGAAATAATTTATAGGCCAATTGTCTGTCTCACTATTCAGATAATCATATTCTGTTTACGTTTCTTTTCTTAATGTGTTCAGTCTTTCATTACATTTTGTCTGCCAGTTTTCACTGCTATTGTGCACTGTGGAATATAATTATATTTTACTCGTGTCGGCTCAGATCTGGTTGCTTAATCCTCTGACACACTGTGTTGGCTGTGGTTACAGAATTTTTCCAACTTGTATCACTGCCAGTTGTTAGATAAGGTGGACTGGCTTGGTCAGTGTATCAAGTTTTTATCAAGTACCTTCTTCATTTATAACGGAATTAAGTTACAATTTCCACAGTGGAACGTTAATAGTATTGAAAAGACTGAAGAGAAGCTACTATCAACACTAGATTACATCTCATTTGGGTCCAATGGAAATTAGTGCACATTTATAGCATGTACAAAACCCAAGATAAAAACAAAATGAGCAAATACCCTGCAGTAAATAAATAACTAGCAAAAGTGCATGGAAATAATATAGGGTACTTAGTTAACATAATTTTGATCAAAAAAATGTAGCAGCCATCCCACCACGTCAAGGTGACCCCATTCAAGACGGTCCTAACCGCTAGTATTAAAACCTTACCATATGTCAAATTACATAAATGTGAATAAGGGCCAAGCAGAACTGAGGCCCCGACTACTGGACACTCAGCCATGGGGAGCTATATAAATATAATGTCCAGTTGACAAACGGAGGCCACATCCTTATTTGCACATAGCGCAAAAACCTGAAACAAAAACCTAAAGAAATGAACTGGATTATAAGATGGTGTGCATGCAGTGTGTAGGTGCATGTTCACACTGGCTACTAAACAGACAAAACCCAAGATAAAAACAAAATGAGCATACATCCAAAAGTAAATAAATAAATATCAATAGTGAATTGAAATAATATAGGGTACTTAGTTCATGCACTGGGATTCTCAAACGAAGCGTCATCAGAAAGGAAGTAGGGAAATAAAGTAGAAAAGCTGTTAAATGGTGTATATAGAGTACGATATGGACTTTTTATTGCAAATACTTTGACTTTGGACCACCCCTTTAAGATCCACATTTGGTTCCTTTAAACCTTTATTACTGTGGACGCTGTCTCACACCACTTTGTTCCTTTCTTTTGCCTCAGTCACTGTATATTATGCCTTGTACAGCTTTACTTCCCCTATGTTCCAACCTAGACCTATGGATACAAGGATTGGTACTTTTCCTGATCACTGTTGGCTATACCTGACTACGTTCCATATTAGACCTTAGAATATTATGTGTTAGGTCTCGAGTTCCCGCTTCTGTACAGGGGGAATCTCGAGCCATCTCCGCTGCGGTCTCCCATTCTTATCCAGCCGCAGTGGAGTCTGCTCAGCAGGGACGTCGGTCCCAGCGTCTTGCTCAGTCTCACTCTGTACAGAGAGTTACTGCTGCTTCTTCAGCTTCTGCCATTAAAGCCAGTGCTGGTCAGCAGCGAGCGGACTTCTCTGGGACTAAGTCCTTGTCTGCACACACTGAGCATGCCCAGGGCAAGATCTCCCGTTGGAGATCGAGGGTCATGTGCTCAGGCTCTGCAGCACATTCCATTGGTCCTCTTGGCAGGTCTTGGAAGGGCAAAGTTTCTGTGGCCACTTCCTGTGCTGCAACTATATAAACTGCGCATGACTGCACGGCCATGCGCTAGTGTACAATTGTTAATGTGTGTATGTTGTGAGTGCAAGTCGTCCTTGGATACCCCTACCCTATTGAATGTCTGTTCGCGGAAGGTGTATGGTTGCTATCTAGCGCCCGACTTATCCTACAGCACGAATCACACATTACAGCGTCCAGTTGCTGTGACCGCCAGTGCGGCGCCGTGCACTTCCTCTGTGCTTTCCTTACCCAAGCCTGGGTGGTTAGTGGCATTCGTCAGTGCGGCACCGCATGCACTCTTGTGCCTTAATATTGTTATATAGTTTCCTTACACACCCAGTTGCGGTGTTGTGCCAGCAAGGGTCTAATCGGACTTCAATCCTAGTTGGGGTTGAAGACACAAAAGAGAATAGTAAAACCAAGTAGCCCATGTGTTCCTGTTTCCCTAGTTGGGGTTGAGTTCGCTGACTACTTGCTCACGCTCTATGTGCGGTACCGCGGTCCTGTGATGCAACAGGATCGCTTCCTTCACGCTGGGTGAAGTTTAACCCACGTGTGTATACTTATGAGTACCGCCATATAGTCCGTCATTACTTGGCAGCAGGTTCCATCTCTGCACGGTGGACCCCGGGCTGCGAACGCACCATACTCTATCTGTCTTATTATTTGGTGCGTTCCGCTAGCCCTAACATTACACTAGCGCCAGGGTCTGGCTAGTAATGACGGACAAACAGCAATCCTTGTGGTATATCCAGCAGCTGGAGGGTAGGTTGGCGGCTCTTGAGAGCGCAACCTCAGCTGTGGATGTTACCGCAGTTGCTGTACAGGCTGCTAGCGTAGCTGCAGCAACCCTGTCCATTGCCACTCCTGCTCCGACATTTTCTCGCCTCCCACTGCCAGAAAAATTTTCTGGTGATAGCAAATTTTGTAGGGGATTTGTGAGTCAGTGCTCTATTCACCTCGAGCTCCTGGCTGCACGTTTTCCCACAGAGCGGGCTAAGGTGGGATTTATAGTGTCTCTCTTGTCGGACAGGGCGATGGAATGGGCTACGCCGCTGTGGGAGCGTGGCGATCATGTGGTGCAGAGTGCTCCGCTGTTTCTGAGCACTCTGAAACAGGTCTTTTTAGGACCTCAAGTCACCCATGATACTGCGCTCCAACTGCTGGCATTAACTCAGGGTGAGTCCTTGGTCAGTCATTTTGCCGTCCAATTCCGCACTTTAGCTTCTGAGCTGGATTGGTCGGATAAAGCTCTTATCCCCATATTTTGGAGGGGCCTGGCTGACCACGTTAAGGATGCTCTGGCCACTAGGGAGGTTCCTGCCACACTGGAGGAGTTAATAACTGTCTCCACTCGAATTGACCTCCGTTTTAACGAGCGGAGGTTAGAGCGAGCCCAGTGTAGGCAGAGGTTTCGGCTGGCTCCTACCTTCGCCAAACCTCTGGAATCTCCGGTCCTGGTTCCTGAGTCACATGAGGCCAGGGAAGTGTAACAAGCGGGATCTAAGTCCCGGACCGCTTGTGCACTCAAGGTCTGTCATGTTTGCCAGCAGTCAGGACATCTAGCCACCAGATGTTCTCAGCGGTCGAGGAAACGTCAGCGTCTAGTGGTAGTAGGTGGAGGTACACTAGACACGGCGACGTTTGCCTCTAAATTGTCCTTTAAGGGGACAATTACTATAGGCTCATTCTCCCACTCGGTAGAGCTCTGCGTGGATTCTGGGGCGGAGGGCAATTTTATGTCTTCTGCCTTCGCCCAACGTCACGCAATACCCCTGGTTATGCTAGCTCAACCAGTAACGGTACGAGTGGTGAATGGGTCGACACTGCCCTCACAGATAACACACCAGACCATCCCTTTTACTCTGTCCATGTCGCCATCTCATCAGGAGATTATATCTCTGCTCGTCATTCCTGAGGGAATGGATGAGGTCCTGTTGGGAATACCTTGGCTACGGTACCACTCTCCTCATATCGAGTGGTCCTCTGGCAGAATCCTGGGATGGGGCGAATCTTGTGGGGGTAGGTGTCAGAGGGAGTGCGTTCAGGTTGCTACTACTGAGGTACCTGCAGATCTTTCCTCTCTCCCCAAGCAGTATTGGTCTTATGCAGACGTGTTCTCCAAAAAGGCGGCGGAGATCCTTCCGCCCCATCGCCCCTATGACTGTCCTATTGATCTCTTGCCTGGTGCTGAGCCTCCCCGGGGTCGAGTCTATCCGCTATCTCTCCCGGAGACGGAGGCAATGTCACAGTACATCCAGGAAAATCTGGCAAGAGGATTCATTAGGAAGTCAGTGTCACCTGCTGGGGCAGGGTTCTTCTTCGTGCAGAAGAAGAATGGGGAATTGCGTCCATGCATAGACTACAGGGGTCTTAACGCTATCACCGTTAAAAATAAGTATCCTTTGCCCTTGATATCTGAGCTCTTCGATAGGCTTCGGGGAGCAAGGGTATTTACTAAACTAGATCTGCGGGGTGCTTACAACCTGATTCGCATCCGTGAGGGGGACGAATGGAAGACGGCTTTTAACACCAGGGATGGGCACTATGAATATCTGGTGATGCCCTTCGGGCTCTGTAATGCCCCAGCCGTTTTCCAAGACTTTGTGAACGATATCTTCCGGGATATGCTTTCCACCTCGGTCGTAGTCTATCTGGATGATATTCTCATCTACTCTCCAGATATTGACTCCCACCGGAGAGATGTTTGCAAAGTCTTCGACCTCCTACGGGCAAACTCCCTCTATGCCAAGTTGGAGAAGTGTATGTTTGAGCAGGAGTCCTTACCTTTCCTGGGCTACATCATCTCTGCCCAGGGATTGGCTATGGATCCTGCCAAACTACAGGCTGTGATGGACTGGCAGGAACCCCATTCTCTTAAAGCGGTGCAGCGCTTTATGGGGTTCATTAATTATTATCGCCAGTTCATTCCGCACTTCTCAACTTTGGTAGCTCCCTTGGTTGCCCTCACCAAGAAGGGGGCGAATCCCAAATTGTGGTCTGAGGAGGTCTCCAAGGCCTTTAACTCTATAAAGTCACACTTCGCTAGCGCTCCCATCCTACATCGCCCCGATGTTGATAAGCCATTTATCATGGAGGTGGATGCCTCTTCTGTTGGTGCTGGAGCAGTCCTCTTCCAATAGGATGCTCAAGGTCGGAAGCATCCTTGCTTCTTTTTCTCCAAGACCTTCTCACCAGCAGAGAGGAATTATTCCATCGGGGACAGGGAGTTGCTAGCCATGAAGTTGGCTTTCTCGGAGTGGAGACATCTCTTGGAGGGAGCTCGTTTTCCCTTCCAAGTCTTCACAAACCATAAAAATTTGGTGTACCTGCAGACAGCCCAGCGGTTGAATTCTCGCCAGGCCAGATGGTCCTTATTCTTCTCCCGGTTTCATTTCACCCTCCATTTTCTTTCTGGGGAGAAGAACATTCGGGCCGACGCTCTCTCTCGCTCCGTTGTGTCATCTGCGGAGGAGGAGGAGGAGCCTCGGCTTATTGTCCCCACCGAGAGCTTGAGAACTGTGGCCCCGGTTTCGCTAGAGTCTTTGCCCCCGGGCAAGACTTTTGTTCCATCCAGTTTGCGACCGGAGGTTCTCTCTTGGGCACACTCGTCCACGGTGGGTGGACTTTTTGGTACCAAAAGGACATCTGAGTTACTGGCGAGGACATACTGGTGGCCGCATATGGCTCGTGATGTCGCAGAGTATGTTCGGGCGTGTGTCTCTTGCGCCAAGAACAAGACTCCTCGGCAACAGCCAGCTGGTTTGCTTTATCCTCTGCCGGTGGCGGACAGGCCCTGGGAGATGGTCGGGATGGACTTTGTGGTGGGCTTACCCAAGTCTCGTAACTGCACCATTATCTGGGTGATCACCGACCATTTTTCCAAAATGGTGCACTTGGTGCCTCTTCCACGGCTACCTTCTGCACGGGCGTTGGCTGTCTTGTTCGTCAAGCATATCTTTTGCCTACACGGTATGCCAGACAAAATTGTTAGTGACCGGGGTCCCCAGTTTGCGTCTCGATTCTGGAGAGAGCTTTGTCGTCTACTCAGTATTGAGTTGAATCTCTCTTCGGCATATCATCCCGAGACGAATGGGTTGGTAGAGAGGGCCAACCAGACCTTGGTCACATATTTACGACATTTTGTTTCTGCCAGGCAGGATGACTGGGCATCCTTGCTACCATGGGCAGAGTTTGCACTTAACAATGCCGTAGCCGACTCCACCGGTCAGACTCCATTCCTCCTAAATTACGGCCAGCATCCGCGGGTTCCTGTGCCCATGCCTGTGTCTTCTGCTGACTCCAGGGTGGCAGACTGGGCTGTGGAGGCACGGGACATTTGGGACCGCACGCAGGATGCCATTCGGGCCTCCAAGGAGAGAATGAGGTCCTCCGCCGATGTTCATCAGCGCCCCGCTCCGACTTTTGCTCCTGGCGACTTGGTGTGGCTCTCCGCCCGTAACATCAGGCTGCGAGTTGAGTCCACTAAGTTTGCTCCTCGCTACTTGGGTCCCTTCAAGGTTCTCGAACGGGTTAATCCTGTGGTCTACCGTTTGGCTCTTCCTCCACGCTTGGGTATCACCGACACCTTTCATGTGTCCCTCTTGAAACCCGTATACATGTCCCGGTTTTCTGAGTCATCTGCCGGGACATCGGGTTCGTCTACGGACGATTACGAGGTGAACGCTATTTTGGGGTGCAAGGTGGTACGCGGCAAAAAGTTCTATCTGGTGGATTGGAAGGGTTATGGCCCAGAGGACAGGTCATGGGAGCCTGCTGAAAACATTCGGTCCCCACAGCTCATTGCTGCCTTCGAGCGTAGCGAGGCCTAAGGAGGGGGGGCCCTAGGAGGGGGGGGTAATGTTAGGTCTCGAGTTCCCGCTTCTGCACAGGGGGAATCTCGAGCCATCTCCGCTGCGGTCTCCTATTCTTATCCAGCCGCAGTGGAGTCTGCTCAGCAGGGACGTCGGTCCCAGCGTCTTGCTCAGTCTCACTCTGTACAGAGAGTTACTGCTGCTTCTTCAGCTTCTGCCATTAAAGCCAGTGCTGGTCAGCAGCGAGCAGACTTCTCTGGGACTAAGTCCTTGTCTGCACACACTGAGCATGCCCAGGGCAAGATCTCCCGTTGGAGATCGAGGGTCATGTGCTCAGGCTCTGCAGCACATTCCATTGGTCCTCTTGGCAGGTCTTGGAAGGGCAAAGTTTCTGTGGCCACTTCCTGTGCTGCAACTATATAAACTGCGCATGACCGCACGGCCATGCGCTAGTGTACAATTGTTAATGTGTGTATGTTGTGAGTGCAAGTCGTCCTTGGATACCCCTACCCTATTGAATGTCTGTTCACGGAAGGTGTATGATATTGTTATATAGTTTCCTTACACACCCAGTTGCGATGTTGTGCCAGCAAGGGTCTAATCGGACTTCAATCCTAGTTGGGGTTGAGTTCGCTGACTACTTGCTCGCGCTCTATGTGCGGTACCGCGGTCCTGTGACGCAACAGGATCGCTTCCTTCACGTTGGGTGAAGTTTAACCCACATGTGTATACTTATGAGTACCGCCATATAGTCCGTCATTACTTGGCAGCAGGTTCCATCTCTGCACGGTGGACCCCGGGCTGCGAACGCACCATACTCTATCTGTCTTATTATTTGGTGCATTCCGCTAGCCCTAACAATTATGCATGTTACAATTTCTATGTTGCTGCTTAGATTCTTGATTACTATGCATGGTACTTGTGGTACTACTCCTGGTTACTGCAATCTTGACTAGACCCTAGGATACTATACATGGTATCTGTAGTGCTACTTCTGGGCCTGATATTCACCTTCCTACTTTCTACTCTCTTGTGTCATACCTTGGTCAATCACATCCTGAATTTTCACCTAGTGATTATCTTTGGCTATGTTCCTGAACCCACCTTGCTCTTAGATTCTGCAATGTCATGTTTTCCTGCTATCTCCTGGTATTATCCACCAAAAGTGACTCCTAATTTAATTCAAGCCCTGTTTCTGGTTTTGTCTATGACCTGTTCCTGTTTGCTCTTACTGATATCTACTGATCATTTCCAGGGCTGCTCCTGCAAACTGCTCTTGGTATCTCTTTTTTCCAAACCTGCATATTCCTGACTATGTTCCTCCTCTGACCATTTGATCCTGTGATTGGAATATGTAGTGCTATACCTGGTTCTGATATCTGAGTTGCACTCGATTACATTCCTTTCTCGTGCATTGGTCGACTTCACTCTTACAGCATAATCAGGGATGAGTTTTGCCTCTTTTTCTGACCATGTCTCACTACTTGCCTTGTTTTGTAGCTCCCAGGAATATTTTTATTTGTGATTCACTGGATCTGTCCTAGGCCTGCTCCTTGATCCTGTTCCTGGTATCTCTTGGTTCTGTCTCTTGCCTGCTCTTGTTTGCAGTTTCTGGTGTCACCTGCCTTATTCAAACCCAGAATCCAAAGCATTTTCCTGTAATCTGTCATCCTGCTTCAGACCTGTTATGCACTCCACATTTGGTCTTGTTCTTGCCCTACTATTGCTGCTACACCCAGCTGCCAATTTGTGATTATTCTAGAGACCTAGAGGTTAAAGCCAGGGGACACCTTACATTTGCACTATAGTTTAGTCCGCACATACTAGTTGCAGCCTAAAAATGCAACTTCAGTCCGCTTAAAGTGTCATCTTTCATCTCATCTTCCACTTCAACACAGCATTTATCTGATGAAGATCCATAAGGACCGAAACGTTATCCTCTAGCTGTTGATCACGGACTGCAAACAAATTCACCTTGTTTTGCAACATATCCTCTTGAGTGCCGAGTTTCATTACTACTGCAGACAAAATAGCATCCTTGAAGTCTAAGGGCCATTTACATTGAGTGATTATTGGAAAATGAGTGATCCTAGGAATTGGCCAGTATAAATAGGTCTTTAGACTTCTAGGAAAATACTTTGTTTAAATAACCTCGGAACTAGAATTGTTCTTGGTAGCACTTCATTCTTTGTAAACAGGACATATGCTGCTGAGAATAATGACATTCTATGCGCACACAACGATTGTGTTAACATAAAAGTACCATCAGCCTGCATTAAAGGCTATTAAACGTCTTTTGTGTCCCTTGTGAGTATTCAATTGTTAGTCAGTTAATGGATGTACAGCTTTAGGTTAAAAGCCCAGCCCTGTTTTGTTTCAGAGAGGTATGCAACTACTTGTAATCAAGTTGGCAGAGTGCTATGGGCCAAGTGACTGAGTTCTTTTTAGAAAGAAATCTTGGAAAGATTCTCTGGACCAGACTTTTCTGCCGTCGCAGCAATTCAAAAAATCCCTCCAGTGATTGATGAACATAAGTGAAGGAAAGGAGCATGGTTCTTCAACATTGATTAATTCTTACCACATACAGGTGCTTCTCACAAAATTATCACACTGCCAAAAGTACCAATACCTGGTTTAAAAACAACACTGTGCTTGATTGGCCAGCAAACTCACCTGACCTTAACCCCATAGAGAATCTATGGGGTATTGTCAAGAGGAAGATGAGAGACACCAGACCCCAAAATGCAAACAATCTGAAGGCTGCTATCAAAGCAACCTGGGCTTCCATAATACCTCAGCAGAGTAGGGAGCCACAAAGACTGATATATGCCCCAACCCTTTAAGTACGTCCCAGTTGCTGTACTGCATAAAAATAAGTTCTTTGATTATGTATATTGTTCCTTCTAAATGTTTGTGGTACCATAATGTGTTGTACTACTTGCATGGTTCGTTTTCCATAAGAATGTAGGGACAGTGTAGTACTGCAGTTGGCCCACTAAATGGGGTCCATGACACTGTATCATATTAGTGTGTAAATAGTTAATTATAGGAGGAGCTAGCTGGGATAAGGTAGGAATAGCTTCATAGTTTGAGTCAGTAGATGCCAGGGTGCCCAGGCAGCTTGGTCGTGCGCCAGAGCCCAGGTTACCCAGCAGCTGCGCAACGTTAAAGTGCAGTGCCGAGCCATCCAGGGATCACTGGCTAGAGATGTAGCAATGCAGTGAGCTGGAAGCAGTGAAGAATCATCAGAAGATGAAAGCAGGGCCAGGACAGTATGGGGATGCACGTGGCTCCATGATGTTACAACTCGTTGTAGGGGCTGATGCCCTCAGAAACAGGGCGAAATGGCTGAGGGGACTCCCCAGACAGTGAGTGTGGACAGGGAGAACACTATGTGACTGCAGGAAGTGGCACAACCCGGGCACGTACTCAGGGCCGAAAGAGGAGAAGCAGGAAAAGTGAGAATTGTGAATTGTTTGAAACCCGCTGCTATAACTGTAATGGAGAAGGATGCGCTGCAAACCGTAACAAGTAAAGTTTGTTGCTTAAAGTTAAAGCTGGACTGTGCTTCAATTTGTGAGCATTCATCTGAATGGAGCCTGCAAGAGCTGAGATGGGATCCGGAAGGTACAGATGAAAGAGAGGCAAGTACGCTCATAAAAGAACACTGTTTGTATGTGCAGGGAGACCAGGGAGCACAAGAGCCACCAATCTCAGCCACGACTACGGCCATGGTCTTCCCTGACAGCAGTGCCACAGGCTGATCGCCTCCATGCCACACGGCATTGACGCAGTAATTGATGCAAAAGGAGCCTCGACCAAATATTGAGCGCATTTACTGAACATACATTTCTGTAGGTCAACATTTTGGATTTTAAAATCATTTTTCCAGCTGGTGTTATAAAGTATTCTAATTTACTGAGATAATGACTTTTAGGTTTTCATTGGCTGTAAGCCATAATCATCAACATTTATAGAATTAAAACTTGAAATAGATCCACTGCGGAAATTGTAACGTAATTCTGTTTGTAATGACTCTATATAATATATGAGTTTCACTTTTTGTATTGAAGAACTGAAATAAATTAACTGTTTGATGATATTCTAATTTTTTTAGAAGCACCTGTTTGTGTTCACTAAAGGATGTGGGACTTACCTTCTAAATAAATCAGCCCAATGTCCTTGTGCTCCACAGAAGAATGTTTTACATTGCAAGTGCCAGGGAGGTGTTGGAGGTACAGTACTAAAGCCATTTGTGTATTACCATAGAATCTTAAAATAATTGGTGAGGAGGAGCAAAGTTTAAGACACTTCTAAGAATAGTGGTGAGAGTTTGCACCTCAATATAGGCATATAAAGAAGACATCTCAAGTGTTTGCATAAATAAAACTCAGAGTGATCTCTTTATTTAGAAGTTTTTACAGAAGTAGTACGTACACACATGGAGTCTCTAAAGTCATCTCTATGCAGTAAAGTTACCTGAACCTACCAATTTCAATCGAAGTGACTGACCACCTCATGTGTATGGGCCCACCCTAAGCTCTCAGGACAGAAATTGTCAGGGGAATGACAATTTAAACACCTATCCTTTTGTTCACATGGAGATAAACCTCTGACAGTAATGTCGCCTCTCTCTGAAATTGAAAACACGGGAGCATAGAGTTTGAATGGAGTGTTACTGTGTATGTGTGAGTCAAGAAATATACCGGTATTTCGTTCATTTCATGGTTAAGAAATGTTACACGCTACACTGTCACAATGAGTCATAAACCCTGTGGCTTCCACAAAATATTATATAAATGGAAAAAGGGTCTGGTTTCTCCAGTGTGTAAACTAACTACTGCTATATCTTGGACATAGGTAGCACAACTGCATGTAGATTATCTGCAGATCTACTTGTTAGAATATGTCCAGGGTCGGACTGGCCCACCGGGAGATCGGAGAATCCTCCGGTGGGCCCTCCCCCCAGAGGGCCCTCCCCCTCACCAGACTCCTGCTCTGGCCTGTATTTTAGCGCATTATGATTGCATGCACCCAGCAGTGAGTGTTATTCCATACCTGGTGCCGGCTGCCTGCACTGCTCAGTAACAGGTGATGTGAGGTGAGAGCTTTCTCATCACCTGCTGCGGCTTCTACTGATGTCTTGGCGCCACTCTCTCAGCTGTGCAGTGATGCTCATGAGATCAATAGAAGCGGCAGCAGCAGGTGATAGAAAGCTCTCACCTCACATCACATGTTACTGAGCAGTGCAGGCGGCAAGCACTGGGTATAGAATAACCCGCACAGCACAGAGCCACAGGCTGTGAGACACTGCACACAGCGTCTAGAATGGAGTTGATTTTTGGAGGGCATGATGTCACTGGAAGGGGCGGGGCCTCCATCAGACCAGTGACCTGATAACAGGAAGTAGTGCTGTGCTGACTGTGGCTGCTGGAGCCCTGTGACTACTAGAGGACCGAGGGGGCTGCACTATGTAACTGTGTGAGGAGAGAAATGAGGGTCTGCACAATGGACCCTTGCACAGACAGGAATGAAGACCCAGGATTCAGTGTGAGTGGTCAGAGGATGAATTTATTTGCTGTAACTTGAAAGGGGCTGTGTGGAGAAAGAGGGATGATGAGGGGGCTGTGTGGAGGAGGGGTGATGAGTGTAGAGAAGGAGGGATGATGAGGGGGCTGTGTGGAGAAGGAGAGATAATGAGGAGGCTGTGTGGAGGAGGGATGATGAGGGGGCTGTGTGGAGGAGGGGTGATAAGTGTAGAGAAGGAGGGATGATGAGGGGGCTGTGTGGAGAAGGAGAGATGATGAGGAGGCTGTGTGGAGGAGGGATGATGAGGGGGCTGTGTAGAGGAGGGGTGATGAGTGTGGAGAAGGAGGGATGATGAGGGGGCTGTGTGGAGAAGGAGAGATGATGAGGAGGCTGTGTGGAGGAGGGATGATGAGGGGGCTGTGTGGAGGAGGGGTGATGAGTGTGGAGAAGGAGGGATGATGAGGGGGCTGTGTGGAGAAGGAGAGATGATGAAGAGGCTGTGTGGAGGAGGGATGATGAGGCTGTGTGGAGAAGGAGGGATGATGAGGGGGCTGTGTGGAGAAGGAGAGATGATGAGGAGGCTGTGTGGAGGAGGGATGGTGAGGGGGCTGTGTGGAGGAGGGGTGATGAGTGTGGAGAAGGAGGGATGATGAGGGGGCTATGTGGAGAAGGAGAGATGATGAGGAGGCTGTGTGGAGGAGGGATGATGATGAGGCTGTGTGGAGAAGGAGGGATGATGAGGGGGCTGTGTGGAGGAGGGATGATGAGGGCTGTGTGGAGAAGGAGAGATGATGAGGCTGTGTGGAGAAGGAGAGATGATGAGGCTGTGTGGAGAAGGAGGTATGATGAGGAGGCTGTGTGGAGGAGGGATGATGAGGGCTGTGTGGAGAAGGAGAGATGATGAGGCTGTGTGGAGAAGGAGAGATGATGAGGCTGTGTGGAGAAGGAGGTATGATGAGGAGGCTGTGTGGAGAAGGAGGGATGATGAGGGGCCTGTGTGGAGAAGGAGGGACGATGAGGGGCTGTGTTGAAAAGGAGAGATGATGACGGGGCTATGTGGAGAAGGAGGGATGATGAGGAGGCTGTGTGGAGAAGAAGGGATGATGAGGCTGTGTGGAAAAGGAGGGATGATGAGGGGGCTGTGTGGAGAAGGAGAGACGATGAGGAGGCTGTGTGGAAAAAGAGGGATGATGAGGGGGCTGTGTGGAGAAGGAGGGATGATGAGGGGGCTGTGTGGAGAAGGAGGGACGATGAGGGGCTGTGTGGAAAAGGGGGGATGATGACGGGGCTATGTGGAGAAGGAGGGATGATGAGGGGGCTGTGTGGAGAAGGAGGGATGATGAGGAGGCTGTGTGGAGAAGGAGGGATGATGAGGAGGCTGTGTGGAGAAGGAGGGATGATGAGGAGGCTGTGTGGAAAAGGAGGGATGATGAGGGGGCTGTGTGGAGAAGGAGAGACGATGAGGAGGCAGTGTGGAAAAAGGGATGATGAGGGGGCTGTGTGGAGAAGGAGGGATGATGAGGGGGCTGTGTGGAGAAGGAGGGACGATGAGGGGCTGTGTGGAAAAGGGGGGATGATGAGCTTTGTGGAAAAAGAGGTGATACGGGGCTGTGTGGAGAAGAGGGGGGAGTGAGAAAAAACCCATTGGTGAGTTCACCGCCTCTGCACCGTGGGACTTTCTCACTGCGCTAGTGGGGATCTCACCAAGGTCACTGCAGTTCAGGGTCCTGGCTGAGAACATAGCCTCAGTGACTTGCCATAACCTCGATGAGGTTAGCCGGCGCCAGTGACCGGAGGTAAACTTTATACCTCCGATCACAGCTGTGTGCTCGCATCATTTGACAGCGTGTGAACATCAGCTGTCTGACTGGCGGTAATGATTTTACCGCCGATCAGAAGCAGTGTTTGCCGCTCTGTCTTGCATCCGACAGAGTGGTAAACACTGGATGTATTGGCCCCCCATTCAAATGAATAGGGTCCAGGTACTGTTCTGGTACCCGAACCTGGACTCATTTTTAACTGTTCGGCCGGACTCGAACATCTAGGGGTCCGCTCATCTTTAATCCTGTGTCTAGTGTGTGACTGGTGTATGTATGGTGCGTGAGTGTGTCATGTGGCTAGCGTGTGACTGGTGTGTGTATCACGTGTATGTATCCTGTGTCTAGCGTGTGACTGGTGTGTGTGTGTCGTGTCTGTTGTGTGTATGTGGCACATGTCTAAATAATAAAATCTTTCTGTGCTTATAGAACATCATTGTTCTAGGTTTTACACAAAAATTATCTGCTGCCGATAAGGGTGCTTAACTAGATGGAAACTAAGGCTACTTTCACACTTCCATCTTCAAAATCTGCACGGGATCCATCAAGCCGTTGAAATGATGGTTCCTGTGCAGATTGTGGAAAACGTGTGCACTGGGCCCTGTCTTTCTGACGGACCTGTCGAGGCTATGTGCACCTGTTGTGTATGCGCCTTCGCAGCGATTTTCCGCTGCAAAAACGCATACACAATACAAACCAGGTTAAAAAATTTTTTTAAAAATTGCAGTGTTCTCACCTACCGGCGTTCCCGCGCAGCGATGCTCCTGGTAGCTAGCGTTCCTATTAACACTGCGAAATCTCGCGAGAAGTCACAATGTATTACTAGGAACGCTTGCTGCCGGGAGCATTGGTGACGCTGCTCAGGATGTCGGTAGGTGAGAATATTGCGATTTTTTATTTTTTAAATTATTTTTAACATTATATCTTGTTACTATTGATGCTGCATAGGCAGCATCAATAGTAAAAAGAGAGAGAGAGAGAGAGCAAGAGAGAAATTCTTCCACGCATGCTCTCTTTGAAAAGATGGGACCCGTCGCTGGATTCCTGCTTTTCACAGACATCGACGCATCCTGCGCCCATAGGCTTCCATTGTAGCCAGTGACGGGCAGCGCAGGATGCGTCACTGACCGATTTTCCAACGTGCAGAAAAAACGTTCCTCTAAACGTTTTCTCTGCCCGACGGACCGTTTTTTTATGCAGGATCCAGTGAAAAAGGGAAGACTCTGCAGCTAGTACCCCTTAACCCCTTCACGACATGCACCGTACTAGTACTGCGCATACCGTGTCACCCCCTTTGATGTGGGCTCCGGCGGTGAGCCCACATCAAAGTCGCGACATGTCAGCTGTTTTGTACAGCTGACATGTGCGCGCAATAGCGGTGGGTGAAATCGCTATTCACCCACCGCTATTAACCTGTTAAATGCCGCTGTCAAACGCAGACAGTGGCATTTAACCGTCGCTTCCGGCCGGGTGGCCGGAAATGATGTCATCGCCGACCCCCGTCACATGATCGGGGGTCGGCGATGCATCAGGAAGGTAACCATAGAGGTCCTTGAAACCTCTATGGTTACTGATACCGGCCTGCTGTGAGCGCCCCCCTGTGGTCGGCGCTCACAGCACACCTGCATTTCAGCTACATAGCAGCGATCTGATGATCGCTGCTATGTAGCAGAGCCTATCAGGCTATGCCAGCTTCTAGGCTATTGAAGCATGGCACAAGTAAAAAAATGTTTTTAAAAATATGAAAAAAATATAAAAAATATAAAAGTTTAAATCACCCCCCTTTCGCCCCATCCTAAATAAAACAATTAAAAAAAAAAACCTACACGTATTTGGTATCGCCGCATTCAGAATCGCCCAATCTATCAATAAAAAAAAGCATTAACCTGATCGCTAAACAGCGTAGCGAGAAAAAAATCCGAAACGCCAGAATTACTTTTTTTGGTCGCCGTGACATTGCATTAAATGCAATAACGGGCGATCAAAAGAACGTATCTGCACCGAAATGGTATCACTAAAAACTTGAAGGGGTTAAGCATGGTGGGCCCTTAGAATGATTTTCTCTGGTGGGCCCAAACTACTCCAGTCCGACGCTGAATATGTCCGTAAAGTCTGTCTGAAGCCATCAGCTAAATAAGTCACTCTTGAACAGACTTGGTGATAGCTACTCTGTATAGCAGGTCTTAGAGGAATTTGGGCATTGCCCCTTTAACCTCCATCCAAAAATCTGGCCTTACAAAATTGTCCCCTGGGTTACCACCAAGTAGTAGTTGGCTAGAGGTGCAAGTGTGATTCAAGAGTAGTCAAACTGCAAATGCCAATAATTGGAGGGACAGAACCAGAGACAGAATTTTAAGATACAAAACCACAGTCAAAGCAGTAGTCAGGGTAAGAAACCAATAAAAAAAAGCAAAGTTAGATAAGCCAAGGTAAAGTTCACGGGGGATCACAGAAATAGAAGTAGTCAGGGTCGCAAGCCAGGTCAGGATCAGGAGTAAAACAACATGAGTATAGCACAGGAAATTAAGGAGAAAACCAAATAATAATTGGAAAATCCCAACAGACTATAGGGAGTATAAATAGGGTGTGGTACCGCCCCATTGATTACAGCAGAGAGCTGATTACCTCTGCTGAGAAGCTGGACAGTATACATAAACACTTCTTAACTAGGTGGCATCATAGGTCCCAGCTACACCAGTATTCTAAGCTGGACAATTGCATCGCAGCCCAGTGATGTAGATAATGCTACCTGCTTCATCACCATCCAACTGCTATGTCCAGCTATCACGCAATATCGCTGCTCCCATTCGCTTCCAAACTCCTGGAGTGGCACGTCCACTCTGAACTTTCCTCCCACCTCTCAGCTAACTTTCTCTTTGACAATCTACAATCTGGTTTTTGCCCCATCACTCAACTGAGACAGCCCTGACCAAAATCACTAACAACCTACTTACTGCCAAAGCTAATGGACAATACACTGTACTCCTCCTTCTAGACCTGTCCTCTTCTTTCGACACAGTTGACCACTGCCTCCTACTACAGATCCTCTCCTCTTTTGGCATCAAAGACCTCGCCCTATCCTGGATCTCCTTGTACCTTTCCAACCACACATTCAGCGTCTCCCACTCCCACACTACCTCCTCATCCCACCCTCTCTCTGTTGGAGTCCCCCAAGGCTCTGTTCAAGAACCCCTACTCTTCTACCTCTCTGGCCCAGACGTCACCGCTCTGCTGTCCAGAATCCCAGAGTGTCTATCAGCCATATGCTCCTTCTTCTCCTCTTGCTTCCTCAAACTCAATGTGGACAAATCTGAACTCATCATCATTCCTCCATCTCATAGATCTTCCTTACCTGACCTATCTATCGCAATCAACAACATCATGCTTTCCCCCGTACGGGAAGTCCGCAGCCTCAGAGTAACCTTTGACTCTGCCCTGTCCTTCAAACCGCACATCCAAGCTCTGTCCACCTCCTGTCGCCTCCAGCTCAAAAATATCTCCAGAATCCGTCCTTTCCTCAACCATAAATCTACTGAAATGCTTGTGCATGCCCTCATCATCTTCCGCCTTGACTACTGCAACATCCTTTTCTGCGGCCTCCCTGCTAACACCCTTGCACCTCTCCAGTCCATCCTTAACTCTACTGCCCGACTAATTCATCTCTCTCCTCGCTACCTACTCCTCCACTTCCCCCTCTGCAAATCTCTTCACTGGCTCCCATTCCCTCAGCGTATCCAGTTCAAATTACAAATACTGACCTACAAAGCCATCCATAACCTGTCTCCTCCATATATCTCTGAACTAATCTCCCGATATCTTCCCTCATGTAATCTCCGGTCCTCCCAAGACCTCCTTCTCTCCTCCACACTTATTCGCTCCTCATCCAACCGCCTCCAAGGCTTCTCCAGAATATCCCCCATCCTCTGGAATTCTCTGCCCCAACGCGTCCGACTATCAACCACATCCGGATCCTTCAGACGGAACCTGAAAACCCATCTCCTCAGGAAAGCCTACAGCCTGCACTGACCCTGCTGCCTCCTCATAACTACCGGAGATACTGCCTCACCAACACCGGAACTCCAGCAACCCTCAACCTATTGTCTCCTTCACCATAATCCTGTAGAATGGGCAGGGTCCTCGCCCCTCTGTATCAGTCTGTCATTGCTAGTTTGTTTAATGTAAGTGATATCTGTAACTTGTATGTAACCCATTCTCATGTACAGCACCACGGAATCAATGGTGCTATATAAATAAATAATAATAATAAAAAACTGCAAATTACTCATGCGATCATGCTGCAGCGCAGGCGCCGCCGCCTGCCTACTGCAGGTGATTTTTTTTTCAATACATACAGTGGGGCAAAAAAGTATTTAGTCAGTCAGCAATAGTGCAAGTTCCACCACTTAAAAAGATGAGAGGCGTCTGTAATTTACATCATAGGTAGACCTCAACTATGGGAGACAAACTGAGAAAAAAAAAATCCAGAAAATCACATTGTCTGTTTTTTTAACATTTTATTTGCATATTATGGTGGAAAATAAGTATTTGGTCAGAAACAAACAATCAAGATTTCTGGCTCTCACAGACCTGTAACTTCTTCTTTAAGAGTCTCCTCTTTCCTCCACTCATTACCTGTAGTAATAGCACCTGTTTAACCCCTTTACCCCCAAGGGTGGTTTGCACGTTAATGACTGGGCCAATTTTTACAATTCTGACCACTGTCCCTTTATGAGGTTATAACTCTGGAACGCTTCAAAGGATCCCAGTGAATCTGACACTGTTTTCTCGTGACATATCGTACTTCATGACAATGGTAAAAATTATTTGATAGTACCTGCGTTTATTTGTGAAAAAAATGGAAATTTGGCGAAAATTATGAAAATTTTGCAATTTTCCAACTTTGAATTTTTATGCAATTAAATCACAGAGATATGTCACACAAAATACTTAATAAGTAACATTTCCCACATGTCTACTTTACATCAGCACAATTTTGGAACCAAAATTTTTTTTTGTTAGGGAGTTATAAGGGTTAAAAGTTGACCAGCAATTTCTCATTTTTACAACACCATTTTTTTTTAGGGACCACATCTCATTTGAAGTCATTTTGAGGGGTCTATATGATAGAAAATACCCAAGTGTGACACCATTCTAAAACTACACCCCTCAAGGTGCTCAAAACCACATTCAAGAAGTTTATTAACCCTTCAGGTGTTTCACAGGAATTTTTTGAATGTTTAAATAAAAATGAACATTTAACTTTTTTTCACAAAAAATTTAATTCAGCTCCAATTTGTTTTATTTTACCAAGGGTAACAGGAGAAAATGGACCCCAAACATTGTTGTACAATTTGTCCTGAGTACGCCAATATCCCACATGTGGGGGTAAACCACTGTTTGGGCGCATGGCACAGCTCGGAAGTGAAGGAGCGCCATTTGACTTTTCAATGCAAAATTGACTGGAATTGAGATGGGACGCCATGTTTCGTTTGGAGAGCCCCTGATGTGCCTAAACATTGAAACCCCCACAAGTGACACCATTTTGGAAAGTAAACCCCCTAAGGAACTTATCTAGAGGTGTGGTGAGCACTTTGACCCACCAAGTGCTTCACAGAAGTTTATAATGCAGAACCGTAAAAATAAAAAATCATATTTTTTCACAAAAATTATCTTTTCGCCCCCAATTTTTTATTTTCCCAAGGGTAAGAGAAGAAATTGAACCGCAAAAGTTGTTGTACAATTTGTCCTGAGTACGCTGATACCCCATATGTGGGGGTAAACCACTGTTTGGGCGGATGGGAGAGCTCGGAAAGGAAGGAGCGCCGTTTGACTTTTCAATGCAAAATTGACAGGAATTGAGATGAGACGCCATGTTGCATTTGCAGAGCCCCTAATGTACCTAAATAGTAGAAACCCCTCACAAGTGACACCATTTTGGAAAGTAGACCCCCTAAGGAACTTATCTAGATGTGTGGTGAGCGCTTTGACCCACCAAGGGCTTCACAGAAGTTTATAATGAAGAGCCGTAAAAATAAAACAAACATTTTTTCCCACAAAAATTATTTTTTAGCCCCCAGTTTTGTATTTTCCCGAGGGTAACATGAGAAATTGGACCCCAAAATTTGTTGTCCAATTTGTCCTGAGTGCGCTGAAACCCCATATGTGGGGGGTAACCACTGTTTGGGCACATGGGAGGGCTCGGAAGGGAAGGAGCTCCATTTGGAATGCAGACTTAGATGGAATGGTCGGCAGGTGTCACATTGCATTTGCAGAGCCCCTAATGTACCTAAACAGTAGAAACCCCCCACAAGTGACACCATTTTGGAAACTAGACCCCCTAAGGAACTCATCTAGATGTGTTGTGAGAGCTTTGAACCCCCACGTGTTTCATTACAGTTTGTAACGCAGAGCCGTGAAAATTAAAAAAAAATCTTTCCCCCCAAAATTATTTTTTAGCCCCCAGTTTTGTATTTTCCCGAGGGTAAGAGGAGAAATTCGACCCCAAAAGTTGTTGTCCAATTTGTCCTGAGTACGCTGATACCCCATATGTTGGGGGGAACCACCGTTTGGGCGCATGGGAGGGCTCGGAAGGGAAGGAGTGCCATTTGGAATGCAGACTTAGATGGAATGGTCTGCAGGCGTCACATTGCGTTTCCAGAACCCCTAATGTACCTAGACAGTAGAAACCCCCCACAAGTGACCCCATATTGGAAACTAGACCCCCCAGGGAACTTATCTAGATGTGTTGTGAGAACTTTGAACCCCCAAGTGTTTCACTATAGTTTATAACGCAGAGCCGTAAAAATAAAAAATCTTTTTTTTTTTCCCACAAAAATTATTTTTTAGCCCCCAGTTTTGTATTTTCCCAAGGGTAACAGGAGAAATTGGACCCCAACAGTTGTCCTATTTGTCCTGAGTACACTAATACCCCATATGTTGGGGTAAACCCCTGTTTGGGCACACGGGAGAGCTCGGAAGGGAAGAAGCACTGTTTTACTTTTTCAACGCAGAATTGGCTGGAATTGAGATTGGACGCCATGTCGCGTTTGGAGAGCCCCTGATGTGCCTAAACAGTGGAAACCCCCCAATTATAACTGAAACCCTAATCCAAACACACCCCTAACCCTAATTCCAACGGTAACCCTAACCTCACCTCTAACCCTGACACACCCCTAACCCTAATCCCAACCCTATTCCCAACTGTAAATGTAATCTAAACCCTAACTGTAACTTTAGCCCCAACCCAAACTGTAGCCCTAGCCCTAACCCTAGCCCTAACCCTAGCCCTAACCCTAGCCCTAACCCTAGCCCTAACCCTAGCCCTAACCCTAACTCTAGCCCTAACCCTAGCCCTAACCCTAGCCCTAAACCTAGCCCTAACCCTAACCCTAGCCCTAACCCTAGCCCTAACCCTAGCCCTAGCCCTAACCCTAGCCCTAACCCTAGCCCTAGCCCTAATGGGAAAATGGAAATAAATACATTTTTTAAATTTTTCCCTAACTAAGGGGGTGATGAAGGGGGGTTTGATTTACTTTTATAGCGGGTTTTTTAGCGGATTTTTATGATTGGCAGCCGTCACACACTGAAAGACGCTTTTTATTGCAAAAAATATTTTTTGCATTACCACATTTTGAGAGCTATAATTTTTCCATATTTTGGTCCACAGAGTCATGTGAGGTCTTGTTATTTGCAGGACGAGTTGACGTTTTTATTGGTAACATTTTCTGGCACGTGACATTTTTTGATCGCTTTTTATTCCGATTTTTGTGAGACAGAATGACCAAAATCCAGCTATTCATGAATTTCTTTTGGGGGAGGCGTTTATACCGTTCTGCGTTTGGTAAAATTGATAAAGCAGTTTTATTCTTCGGGTCAGTACGATTGCAGCGACACCTCATTTATATCTTTTTTTATGTTTTGGCGCTTTTATACGATAAAAACTATTTTATAGAAAAAATAATTATTTTTGCATCGCTTTATTCTCAGGACTATAACTTTTTTATTTTTTTGCTGATGATGCTGTATGGCGGCTCTTTTTTGTGGGACAAGATGACGTTTTCAGCGGTACCATGGTTATTTATATCTGTCTTTTTGATCGCGTGTTATTCCACTTTTTGTTCGGCGGTATGATAATAAAGCGTTGTTTTTTGCCTCGTTTTTTTTTTTTCTTACGGTGTTTACTGAAGGGGTTAACTAGTGGGACAGTTTTATAGGTTGGGTCGTTACGGACGCGGCGATACTAAATATGTGCACTTTTATTGTTTTTTTTATTTATTTAGATAAAGAAATGTATTTATGGGAATAATATTTTTTTTTTTTTCATTATTTAGGAAAAAAAAAATTTATTTTTCTTTACACATTTGGAAATTTTTTTTTTTACTTTTTTACTTTGTCCCAGGGGGGGACATCACAGATCAGTGATCTGACAGTTTGCACAGCACTCTGTCAGATCACTGATCTGACTTAGAGCAGTGCAGCCTTCACAGTGCCTGCTCTGAGCAGGCTCTGTGAAGCCACCTCCCTCCCTGCAGGACCCGGATCCGCGGCCATCTTGGATCCGGGCCTGGAACAAGCAGGGAGGGAGGTAACACCCTCGCAGCAACGCGATCACATCGCGTTGCTGCGGGGGGCTCAGGGAAGCCCGCAGGGATCCCCCTCCCTGCGCGATGCTTCCCTGCACCGCCGACACATCGCGATCATCTTTGATCGCGATGTGCCGGGGGCGGTCCGTGACCGCTCCTGGCACATAGTGCCGGATGTCAGCTGCGATAGCTGACACCCGGCCGCGATCGGCCGCGCTCCCCCCGTGAGCGCCGCCAATCGCGCTGGACGTACTATCCCGTCCGTGGTCATAGGGGCCCACCCCACCTCGACGGGATAGTACGTCCGATGTCAGAAAGGGGTTAAACTTGTTATCAGTATAAAAAGACACCTGTGCACACCCTCAAACAGTCTGACTCCAAACTCCACTATGGTGAAGACCAAAGAGCTGTCAAAGGACACCAGAAACAAAATTGTAGCCCTGCACCAGGCTGGGAAGACTGAATCTGCAATAGCCAACCAGCTTGGAGTGAAGAAATCAACAGTGGGAGCAATAATTTGAAAATGGAAGACATACAAGACCACTGATAATCTCCCTCGATCTGGGGCTCCACGCAAAATCCCACCCCGTGGGGTCAGAATGATCACAAGAATGGTGAGAAAAAATCCCAGAACCACGCGGGGGGACCTAGTGAATGAACTGCAGAGAGCTGGGACCAATGTAACAAGGCCTACCATAAGTAACACACTACGCCACCATGGACTCAGATCCTGCAGTGCCAGACGTGTCCCACTGCTTAAGCCAGTACATGTCCGGGCTCGTCTGAAGTTTGCTAGAGAGCATTTGGATGATCCAAAGGAGTTTTGGGAGAATGTCCTATGGTCTGATGAAACCAAACTGGAACTGTTTGGTAGAAACACAACTTGTCGTGTTTGGAGAAAAAGAATACTGAGTTGCATCCATCAAACACCATACCTACTGTAAAGCATGGTGGTGGAAACATCATGCTTTGGGGCTGTTTCTCTGCAAAGGGGCCAGGACGACTGATCCGGGTACATGAAAGAATGAATGGGGCCATGTATCATGAGATTTTGAGTGCAAACCTCCTTCCATCAGCAAGGGCATTGAAGATGAAACGTGGCTGGGTCTTTCAACACGACAATGATCCAAAGCACACCACCAGGGCAACGAAGGAGTGGCTTCGTAAGAAGCATTTCAAGGTCCTGGAGTGGCCTAGCCAGTCTCCAGATCTCAACCCTATAGAAAACCTTTGGAGGGAGTTGAATGTCCGTGTTGCCAAGCGAAAAGCCAAAAACATCACTGCTCTAGAGGAGATCTGCATGGAGGAATGGGCCAACATACCAACAACAGTGTGTGGCAACCTTGTGAAGACTTACAGAAAACATTTGACCTCTGTCATTGCCAACAAAGGATATATTACAAAGTATTGAGATGAAATTTTGTTTCTGACCAAATACTTATTTTCCACCATAATATGCAAATAAAATGTTAAAAAAACAGACAATGTGATTTTCTGGATTTTTTTTTCTCAGTTTGTCTCCCATAGTTGAGGTCTACCTATGATGTAAATTACAGACGCCTCTCATCTTTTTAAATGGTGGAACTTGCACTATTGCTGACTGACTAAATACTTTTTTGCCCCACTGTATATAATATTCATTATGTAAACTAGGAGGCAGGTTACGGAGGGATCAGTGACCTGTCAGAACCCATACAGATGAATATCTAAGCATAGCACCTTATGAAGACCCCAGGTCGCCCCTGAGCACGAGTATATCATTAACTAAAAACTGAAAATAAAGATTACACAACAACCACAAGATGGATTTCCTCAACCAAGGTAACATTTTAATCAGTATAATGGCACCAACCTGACACTGTCTGTAGGTTACCTGAGCACAATTCTGCTGACAGATTCACTTTAAAGAGAACCTGTCAGCACATTTGACCTATCAAGACTATTAATATGGCCATACAGGATATAGATTGCTGAAAAAAAGTTCTATCTCTGTGTCTCATATCAGATGCCCTGTTTTAGATAAATAATCTTTTATCATTTTATTTAAATTACCACTTCCAGGCTCTGAGGACGGAGGACACTGGTTAGAAGATAACTCTGACTCCAGAGATCACTGTACATGAAGGGGGAGTTACCAGCATGAGATGTGATGCAGTGATTGGCAGTCTAGCTCTTTTTGGAGATTTTTGGAGATGTGGCTCTCTTGGCTCCTCTCACCAAAAAGAGCCAGCCCTTTTGGACCCATAATGGATCCCTATTAAATATGTGTGCACCCTGGATGAACACATATTTAGGATGACATTAACACATCCGAAACACCGCCCACATGTGGCTGAACCACGCCAACTTGCAGTTAGGGAATTAAATTGATGAATGGGAAGGGTTTTGTTTGGATGGGCAGGGTTTTGTCCTCTGAACATTTGAATTTTACGCCCCGTGAGAGACATTAAGAGAATTCAGTGGCTCTCACTGTGGTGTCGACTCCAGTCGTTCACAGCAGGGAGCTGACTCTTTGTCTATGTTCATTCGCGAATGACCCATCACTAGTGTGATGATGGCCACTCTCTGCTCTAATAACTTCACTACAGACCTGTTTATGGTTATAACTGACATCTGCAGGTTCCTCTCAGCTTCAGCTTTCATGTCACAAGCAGACAGGGTCGTAATATTCTTGCAATACAACAGAGCTGAGAAAGAAGCAAAAATGTGTTTGCAAGAAGACAAATTTCATTTCTCCTGTTCTGTGTTAGTTACTTGTCTAACACTCGTAAATCCTGTTTTATTTAAAGTCAGCCATGGAGGCAGAGTGATCTCCCAGGCACCATCCTCCCCATAGCCTGGAAGAGGTCATTTATATAAAGTGATAAAATATGATTTATCAACAACAAGGCATTGGATATGAGGCATACAAATCTCACTCTTTTCAGAATTCCACAGTAGCATATAAAAGTCTGGGCACCCCCGATCAAAATTTCTGCTATTGTGAACAGTTAAGCAAGTTGAAGATGAGGACCATTGTGAAACCATAAGCTTGCGTCTTTTGAGGTAGTCTATTGTGGATTTTGATTTGTGTTTAGGATCATTATCCATTTGTAGAAACCATAATTTCTTCAACTTCAGCTTTTTTATAGATGGTGTTATGTTTGCATCAAGAATTTGTTGAAATTTCATTGAATCCATTCTTCCTTCTACCCGAGAAACATTCCTTATGCCTTTGGCTGCAACCCAACCCAAAGATTGATTGATTCACCCCCATTCTTATTGGTTGGCGAGATGTTCTTTCCTGAAATTCTGTGAAATTCCACACATACCTTTGTTTACTGAGGCCAAAGAGTTGTATTTTAGCCTCATAGGTCCAAAGGACTTGATTCCAAAATGCATCAGGCTTGTTTAGATGTTCTTTTGCATAATTCTGATGCTGAATTCAATGGTAAGGACACAGGAGAGGTTTTCTTCCGATGACTCTTCCATGAAGACCATATTTGTGCAGATGTCTCTGAACCATAGACCAATGGGCCACAACTCCAGAGTCTGCTAAATCTTTCTGATGATCTTTTGCAGTCAAGCATGGGTTCTAATTTGCCTCTCTAGCAATGTTATGAGCAGGTCTCACTGGAATTTTGCTTGGTCTTCCAGACCTTATCTTGAATTCCACTGTTCCTATTAACTGCCATTTCTTAATTACATTTTGAACTGAGGAAAGCGCAACTTGAAGACACTTTGCGGTCTACTTATAGACTTTTCCTGCTTTGTGGGCCTCCACCATTTTCATTTTCCGAGTGCTAGGCAGCTTCTTAGAAGATTGCAAAGCTGCTGTTTTTTGGCACAAGGACAGAGGAGGCTGCGTTTTTATAAAGCTGGGAAATTTGCATCACCTGGCCTTTCCTAATGATGATAATGAACAAGCAACAACCCTAACAGGCTAATTAAGGTCTAAAACCTTGGTCAAAGTTATTTGAGCACACAAATCTCAAAGGGTACCCAAACCTTTGCATAGGTCTATTTTCCTTTGTAGAATTTTTAAACTGTAAAATGTGAAAATATATATATATTTGCATAAAATACAAAGGAAATGTGTTATCTTTAACTTTAGGCTTTTTAGAGATCATTTTATCTTCAACTTGCATAACTGTTCACAATAACAGTAATTTTGACCAGGGGTGCCCAAAGTTTTACATGCCACTGTATAACCAGTATAATTTGCGTGGTGACAGATTCCCTTTAAGCACCAATACATTTAATTAAATATATCATTATTCAGGGCCCTTCCACCCAAATATATACTTGTATAAAAAAAGTGACATGAATTTCAGTCGTTTTTTTTATTTTTATAATTTCTTTTTGTCGCTTTTTCCATGTCATAACATTTTAAATAAGCTCTCGTATTTTTTCCTTGAAATAAGCAGTAACTTAACTTATTGTTCACAGCGGGTCTGGACGATGGGCACCCAAAAATCTCAAGAATGGGCATCTGGAACCATGGTTAAGGGACTCTGCGTAGCCTCCTCTAATTTGTGGTACTCATGTTTGTCCTTTGCTCTATTCATTGTCTGGGACTGCTAGAAAAAAACAAAGTATTGCACTAGATTAATTCTAGCCTCCATAGACAATCGACCGGTTAAAGTCAAGCATGTATACCTCAATTCCAATCAAGTTGGGGCTCTGCAGAAACCCGTTCTCATTGTTCTGTCATTGGGATTGGTGGAGATCTCAGTGGTCAGACCCCCTGCAATCAGTATGTTTTCCCCTATCAGTAAGTTATTCCCTTTAACTTCAAAATTGTCTTTTTTTTTTTTAAATTGTTATGCCTCAAGCTGTTGCACGGATTGAATGGTAGCAGCTTGTTAGCTTTTCGTGCTCTGTGGAAATCAGATTTTATTTCAAGGGTTTGCCAACTACTTGGACAACCAATTCTTAAATACTGTAGACCCCTGTGTAAAATAAAATACTTACACTACCCTCCCACATTAGCGCCATTCCAAAGATTTCAGCACTACGTCTCCTGGCACTCATGTGACATTGTTATGCCACATGAGTGCTGCGGGGGCTCTGAGGGACTGCACCTGTAAGGTACCCAGGGCGGTAGTCATGGTCGAGGGACTGCTCTCCCACTCCCTGGAACTTTACAAATAAATAGTGTTCCAGCCCATAAGTGTTGTGCTGTGTCCAAGGTACTCACTTGTAAGTCAGAGGGCTCCGCTGCATCCACATCTTTAGTTCCAGGAACAGCCGCACACGTATCTGGGGACACCCGGTTCATTTTAACACGTTCAACTTTACTAGACAGTTCAAGTACATCAGTCTTTACCATGCAGTAATGGACACAGCACCCTCCTCTTGTTGTTCCATCAACACAGTACATTTCAAGCCTTTGCTTGCATTCAGCTCGGACTGTTCCTACTTTAACAGCTCTGTCAGTCATAAGAACTTTTGTCTTGCACCACAGCACTCCTGAGATCTGCTACATTTCCCTTACTTGGTTCCCTGTCCGGTTTCTCCTGTATGGAAGGGATTAAGGCACTCTCCTCAGTGACAGACGTTACAGGACGGCTCAAAGGAAATTTTGTACAATCTCATGCTGACAGAACAATATTAACTCCATGTTCCTCCAGCCCACTACACCTTGAACTTCAGCTTCATAAGAACCTCACTTGCCCAGACTAACTAAATCAGGAAGTACCTTTCCTTTTGATTTGACCTCACAACTCCCATCCTGGGCTGGTCCCAAACATTTAACTGTATCTTAACTCACTACTTTTATCACTAATGATTAATAATACCCACCTCTGCCTATCTGCCTTAATGTTCCTATATATAATCAGCTAAGTACTGACCTATACCCTATACTTTCCCTATACCAGTGGTACCTTAGGTGGTACTTTGCAGTGCCCACACAACAGCATCAGTACCTATAATATTCTATGTATTTTACATTATACCATAAAACGTAATAAAACCGCATGTCAATATTCACACTACACAATTGTTGTCTTTGGGGGCAGATGCATGACAGTCTCTGTCACACCCTTACACAACACTCACACTTCCCTCAGATGAAACCTTGATGTCTGGAGAAAGTGTTGGCGCTGTAGCCCATGAGCAGCCGCTGGTAGGCTACATCACTAACGTGGCATAACAATTTCACGCAAGTGCTGGTAGACAAAGCTGGAATGGCGTCCGTGCGGGAGTTATAATTATACGTTTATTATTTTACAGGGGGAACTACAGGATTTTAAAAGGGGTTGTACAAGTAATGAACAACCACTTTAGTTTTTAGAAATATAGTTTTGTTATTAGGACGTATTATAAATTATGCACAGAAATTGAGCAGTTTCATCCCAAGGATCAAAAGGAACATTCATCAGTGAGAAAATATGATGAATAAAAATCCATGTATTCCTTGTCCTCAGCCAATGCTGATCTTCTTCAATCATAGCATAGATTTAACATTCAACTGCTGATCAGAAGAAATGCAGAAGCTATTTCAATGCATTATCCTGGTTAAACAGAAGGTGGTGCAGCTGAGCCCTTCATTGTTGAGTTTCCAGACTAATCACTTTACAACTGAAAAAAAATCATGCTTTATTCCACTATAAACTGTATATATAGTGTTGGCCCTCTTGAAATTGTTCCAGAAAATGAAGTATTTCTCCCAAAAAATTAATGCAATTTCACACGTTATGTTATACACATGTTTATTTCCTTTGTGTGTGTTGGAACAACACAAAAAAAACTGAGAAAAAAGGCAAATAATTTTCTGGGAGAAATATTTCAATCTCTGGAACAATTTAACTTTCGGCCATGACTGTGTGTGTGTGTGTGTGTGTGTGTGTGTGTGTGTGTGTGTGTGTGTGTGTGTGTATATATATATATATATACAGCAGGTACAGAAAGTATTCAGACCCCTTTAAATTTTTCACTCTTTGTTTCATTGCAGCCATTTGGTAAACTCAAAAAAGTTCTTTTTTTTTTCTCATTAATGTACACTCTGCAACCCATCTTGACTGAAAAAAGCAGAAATGTAGTAATTTTTGTAAATTTATTAAAAAGAAAAACTGAAATACCAAATGGTCATAAGTATTCATACCCTTTGCTCAGTATAGAGTAGAAGCACCCTTTTGAGCTAGTACAGCCATGAGTCTTCTTGGGAATGATGCAACAAGTTTTTCACACCTGGATTTGGGGATCCTCTGCCATTCTTCCTTGCAGATCCTCTCCAGTTCCGTCAGGTTGGATGGTGAACGTTGGTGGACAGCCATTTTCAGGTCTCTGCAGAGATGCTCAATTGGGTTTAGGTCAGGCAACCAGGGTAACCGCAGCCTTGAAAGGATTGTTAAACAAAGACCATTAAAAATTTGGGGGAGATTCACAAGGAGTGGACTCATTGCTTCAAGAGCCACCAGATACAGATGTATCCAGGACATGGGCTTCAAGTGTCATATTCCTTGTTTCAAGCCACTCATGACCAATAGACAACGCCAGAAGCATCTTACCTGGGCCAAGGAGAAAAAGAACTAGACTGTTGCCCAGTGATCCAAGGTATTGTTTTCAGATTAAAGTAAATTTTGCATTTCATTTGGAAATCAAGGTCCGGAGGAAGAGTAGAGATACAGACAATCCAAGCTGCTTGAGGTCTAGTGTGAGGTTTCCACAATCAGTGATGGTTTGGGAGCCATGTCATCTGCTGGTGTAGATCCACTTTGTTTTATCAAGACCAAAGTCAGCAAAGCTTTCTACCAGGAAATTTTAGAGCACTTCATGCTTCCCTCTGCCGACAAGCTTTTTGGAGATGAAAATTTCATTCTCCAGCAAGACTTAGCACCTGTCCACACTGCCAAAAGTAACAAAACCTGGTTTAAAAACACTGTGCTAGATTGGCCAGTAAACTTACCTGACCTTATTCAACGCATTTCAAAGTACTGAGACTTCTTCATCAGGAAATTTGTGGTATTTCCTGATGAAGAAGTCTCAGTACTTTTAAACGCGTTGAATTTTAACCACATTTTATTTTAACATGCTCGGTTCTTCAGTTATTCCGCAGAAGAGAATAAATCCACGTTTATTCCATTTTTTTCTTGAGCTCAATCGTTTAAGAGCCAACCACAAGGGTCACAGACACACGACTTTATTCTTCTTGTAAAAATAATTACTGCCTCAAAAGCAGACCACTTCAGGGAAAATTGTGGAGATAGTTGACATATACAAGTTTATCAGATCCTTGTCTTGTTGGAGACAGGACTTTGTTTGACATTTAGAAGCCAACAAATACAATGACATCTAATAGTGTGGGCACCCCTACTTAAAATTACTGTTGTTGTGAACAGTTCAGCAAGTTGAAGATTAAATTATCTCTAAAAGGCCTAAAGTTAAAGATGACACATTTCCTTTGTATTTTAGACAAAAAAAATATTTTTTCTCAGATGTTACATTTTAAAAATTACAAAAACCAAAATGGGCTGATGCAAAAGTTTGGGCACCCTGCATGGTTAGTACCTAGTAGCATCCCCTTTTGAAAGTTTCACACCTTGTAAACGCTTTTTGTAGTCAGTCAAGAGTTTTCAAATTCTTGTTTGAGGGATTTTCATCCATTTTATTTTGGAAAATTCTTCCAGTTCTGTGAGATTTTTGGGTCGTCTTGTATGCACTGCTCTCTTGAGGTCTAGCCACAGATTTTCATTGATTTTGAGCAGGGGACTGTGAGGGCCATTGTAAAACTATCAGCTTGCACCTCTTGAGGTAGTCTCTTGTGGATTTTAACGTATGTTTAGAATCATTTGTAGAAACCATCCTCTTTTCAATTTCAGCTTTTTTTCACATATAATGTTATCCTTTCTTCACTCTACTTGTGAAATGTTCCTTGTGCCATTGGCTGCAACTCAACCCCAAATCATGATTGACCCACCCCCATGCTTAATGGTTGGCGAGATGTTCTTTCCAGAAATTCTGTGCCATTCACAACCCCTTCCTGAAGTATATCATTCCCCTCAGCCCCTGCTTTATATACAGCTCTATCCTGCAGGGCAACACACAGGGATCCAGCACACAAGAGCACATGAGCTAAAATTAATATTTATTACAAAATTGTTAAAAACATCTCCATCTGCTATATAATTGTCTAAGGGTCACTTCCGTCTCTGTCTGTCATGGAAATCCAAGTCGCTGATTGGTCGTGGCAAAACGCCCACGACAATTGCTACGACCAATCAGTGACGGGCACAGTCCGGCGGCAAAATGGCCACTCCTTCCTCCCCGCAGTCAGTGCCCGCTCCATACTCCCCTTCAGTCAGCCCTCCCACAGGGTTAATGGCAGCGTTAATGGACCGCATTATGCCGCGGTGTAACGCACTCCATTAATGCAGCTATTAACCCTGTTTGACCAACTTTTTACTATTGATGACGCATATGCAGCATCAATAGTAAAAAGATCTAATGTTACAAATAATAATAATAATAATAATAATAAAAAGGTTATTCTCACCCTCCGATGTGGTGCGGTGTCCTCGGCAGTACAAGCGGCAGGTTCCGGTGCCAAGGATGCTATGCGAGAAGGACCTTCCATGACGTCACGGTCATGTGACCGCGACGTCATCAAAGGTCCTGCGCTCATACCAACCCTGGGACCGGAAGCTGCCGCATGCACCGCACACAGGCGCCAGGACTTCAATTGGCCTTAGGAAGGTGAGTATATGTTTATTTTATATTTTAAGTCTTTTTTAACCACGCATATAGTGCCCACATTGCTATATACTATGTGGGCTGTGCTACATACTGTGTGGGCTGCGTTATATACTACATGGCTACTATGTACTATGTGAGCAGTGTTATGTACTATGTGGGCAATGTTATATACTGTGTGGGCTGCGTTATATACTACATGGCTGCTATATACTACGTGGGCAGTGTTATATAGTGTGTGGGCTGCATTATATACTACATGGCTGCTATATACTACGTGGGCAGTGTTATATACTGTGTGGGCTGCATTATATACTACATGGCTGCTATATACTATGTGGGCAGTGTTATATACTTGGTGATCAATGTTATATACTATGTGGCCAGTGTTATATACTATGTGGGCAATGTTATATACTGCGTGGGCTTTGTTATATACTGTTTGGCCTGTTTGGACTGTGTTATATACTGCGTGGCCATTGTTATATACAGCGTGGCCACTGTTATATACTACATGGCCTGTATTAACGCATCGGGTATTCAAGAATATGTCGTGGCCTGTGTTATATACTACGTGGCTGCTATATACATACATATTCTAGAATACCCGATGCGTTAGAATCAGGCCACCATCTAGTCAATGTATATTCCAGAAAAAGATTAGGCATAAGGTCTATAAGACATGGAAGTTATTACACATTTGAAACCTTTTTGCTCTTAACCATAACTAGACATTGCAGGAGAAAGATTGTCGTTACAAAGCATCCAATATATGTACTTGGTTCATTAAGCTCATATATTCCAGATTGGGGACACATTCCTCTAGGCTTCATAAGAAAATATTTAAATTTAATAATAAAATTACAAAGAAAAAATGCACAAAATATATGCTAATAGCCTTAAATACATGCTGTGCAGGATTATCTTGAGAAAGTATCAAATATAGGTCAAATAGTAAACCACATAAAAATAAATGTGCTGGATCCTCTACTACCTTGGAACCTTTTGTGTGGGATTTACTCTCCCATGTTCTCCTGTGCACGGTGCTTCCTGGGATTGCTGGCCAATATGAGGGTCAGCTGAATATTATAGAAAATATAGATCCAAAAGACAAATGATGATCAAGAGGCAATAATATCAATATAAAAACCATAATTCTATTAATATAATTTTATATTAATAAAATTATGGTTTTTATATTGATATTATTGCCTCTTGATCATCATTTGTCTTTTGGATCTATGTAGTAGTTGATGATAGGCTATATTAATCCTATTTAGCACATGGTTACAAATTTATGAATTACTAAAAACTTTACCATGGTTTTTTGTCATATACTGTATATCTATTGATATTATAGAAAATGTATAGAAAAGTCATCAAATTTCAGCTGACTATCTAATATGTATGGGTGTCTCCAAACTGTTCCCTAAACAGATTATATTGGGGGACATAAGGATCTAGCAGATGAAATTCAGTCAATTACTTTTGTTTGATGGGGAGATAAGCTGCTGTCACATAATTTGGGCATCATTTCACTCATACTTGACCGAAGAAATGTTCCCGTATAAGGGAGAGTCGAGAGAGATATCTATGGGCCGATAGCTATCTATGTATATGCGGGACTTCACATATAATGATCCAGAACAAATTCTGCCTTGACGTCTCAATGTGTCCCTGTAGAATTAGATCAATATAGATTGATGGGAAGGTGTCGTGCCTCTGTTTCAGGACTCGGTCCAGTTGTCACGGGTTTACTGCGACAGAGAGGAGCCAGAAGACCGCAGTGTCGGATTTCTCCTACTCCTGCACTGGTTAGATCTTGAAGCACTTCACCTTCATATTAAATGGTGTAAATTTCTTTGGGCAGTTAAAGGGGTTAATCTCCTCTGTTCAAACATTTCCTCACTTACAAAATACACCACCAGGCTTCAATTTACCAAGGAAAACCTGGGTTACCCTGTGCAGATCTTTTGCATAAGTGGGGAAAACCTGACTCTTCTGCCTGTGACTGTGAAGCTGACCATCAAACAATTCAGCACATTATTGAGGAATGTCCCCATAGATCTTACACTGGTGACAAGAATGATTTCTACACTGGAAATAACAATGTTATTGCTTTCATAGAATATCTCGATATTCGACTCTGATTTCTGTTCCTTTGTCCCCTTTCAATCACTGTTTATTGTTCATTATTCATTCTTATATGATGTTAAAATATATGTTCATATGATTAAATAACTCTGCTCTGTTGAGAGCTCCTGGAGCTAAGGCTCTCAGCTGTGCACTGTTAGCCACTCCCATCTCCTATATAAACTGGGTCCTGGCAAGCACTCATTGTCAGCTAGCTTTTTCTGCATGGCTGGAGCTGGTTATTAGAGAAGGCAGTTGGTGGATTTAGCTGTGACTATTGCTAGGTTTTGAGTGTGGGATTATTCCCTTTCTTATCCTACTTTGGTTTAACCTCATCCTCCACTCCCCAGTGGCATCCCTCTGTTATTTGTGTGTGTATATTTGTATCCTTGGTACTTTTCGTTACCCCTGTTCGTATTACCTTATTAGTCTAGTTTGTGTATTACGATATTACGGTACACTACTACTCCCCTCTTCCCTGAGTGGGGGAAGGGTACAGACTAAGGGCGGATTCAGGAGCTAAGGCAAGGTACGTGGCCCTGGAGTCTTCACCATCAGAAGTAATCCGAGGAACAGGGTGACCTAGGGCACCTCTAGCATTAGGGACAGGGAAGGAGCACCTGGTCCCGGGTCACCCGACATCAGAGTCGTGATACCGGTGACTTCTTGTGGCATGGTCGGTTTCCCTTTCTGCTAAGTCACAGCCAATTTTGGTCTCTGTCCAACTGCTGATGGTTCTTTTGTCTTTGCTTTCCTTTCTTTGGTTTGCTTCTATTCAGGTGTCATTCACTTCTCAATTTGGTTTAGCCTATCACTTCTTGGGAGGGGCTATTTATACTCACTCTGCACCTGCATCTTTGCTGACAATATTTCCAGACAGATGGTGTTTGGAGATTCAGTTAATCAGCTAGGGATTATTTTACCTGGTTAATCTCTGTTGCTCTTCCTTTGGTTTGCTTTTGTGTCTTCATCCCCAGCAACCTTTCCTTTCTTTTACTGTACGTTTGGCGTCTGGGAGTTTTTCCACGTATTCTCTTTGTTGGGTGGTTCTTCTTATTTTATTCCATCTTTTCTGTGTGTCTGCTTGAACAAGTTCATAGGCCTGTGCGTTTTCCTCCAATTTTTGTGTATTTCACTTTATAGTTATTATTGTTCTAGTGTTGCTTATAGAGAGGGTGCAGTTCAGGACATTCAGGGTAATTCAACGTTGAGTGGGGACACCATTGCTTATACTATACTTAGGGTGCCAACCTCCGTGGTCAGACAGGGACTAATCAGGGTCAGATTAGGGACTTTCCTAGTCTGATCAGGGACCTGTTGGGTTCAGGTGTTTGTCTATCCTGGTTTGTATGTATCCGGTGTGAGTGTGCTTATACAGTCATAACAGTAGGATGCAATTGGAAGACAATTGAATTAACGATTGTCCTTTGGATGTTAAACATAAAGAGAAGCTGTCACATTGTGCAAGCAGTCCTATCTGTTTGCAGCGAGGTACAGAAGCTGAGCAGAATGATATATCAGTTTGTAAGAAAATTTTCAGCATAATTTCTATTTTATTTGAAAACCCTGGTGCCAGTATAGTTATGGTCATACTAATAGGGATTGACAGGTATCTCTGCATGCACAGTCATAAAGAGACTAGGGCTTTCACTGTACTAGGGATTTCAGTGTAAAAAACACAATATCCTATCTGTAGATTGGCCACCATTTTCAACTTAACAGGTTCACTTTAAAATGTTCAAATATTATGTTGAGTTTTGGGTCCCAGTAAGAGGGCTGCATTCTGAAATCACTGTCTTTGGTACATACCAGTTTGCCTTTACCCTTTTGTGGAAGATACGGCTGTTATGTGGCATCTGCTGAGAATGCTGTGTCTTGAAAA
This sequence comes from Ranitomeya imitator, assembly GCF_032444005.1. Classification (NCBI taxonomy): domain Eukaryota; kingdom Metazoa; phylum Chordata; class Amphibia; order Anura; family Dendrobatidae; genus Ranitomeya; species Ranitomeya imitator. Next base: position 1,082,247,956 of record NC_091282.1, on the reverse strand, counting down.
AGAAAAAATAACATTGACTCTGTATTCAGGACCTACTCCACATTGAAATAATATGACTCCCAAATAAGCAAATTTACACCAACCTTACATAGAATCACAGAATGGTAGAGTTGGAAGGGACCTCCTGGGTCATCTGGTCCAACCCCCTGCTCAAAGCAGGATTCACTAAATCATCCCAGACATGTCTGTCCAGCTTCTCTTTGAAGAATTCCATTGAAGGAGAACTCACCACCTCTCACGGCAGCCTGTTCCACTCATTGATCACTCTAACTGTCAAAAAGTTTTTTCTAATATATAATCTGTATCTTCTCCCATTCAGTTTCATCCTATTGCTTCTAGTCTTTCCTTGTGCAAATGAGAATAAAGATGATCCTTCTACAATGTGACAGCCCTTGAGATATTTGTAGACAGCTATTAAATCTCCTCTCAGTCTTCTATTTTGCAAGCTAAACATTCCCAAATCCTGTAACCTTTCCTCATGAGACATGGTTTGCAGACCGGTCACTATTCTGATCACTCTTCTCTGAACTTGCTCCAGTTTGTTGATGTCTTCTTTAAAATGTGGTGCCTAAAACTGGACACAGTATTCCAGATGAGGTCTGACCAAAGAGGAGTAGAGGGCAATAATGACTTCACGTGATCTAGACTGTATGCTTCTGTTAATACATCCCAGAATTGTATTTGCCCTTTTTGCTGCTGCATCACACTGTTGACTCATGTTCAGTCTGTGATCTATTAGTATACACAAGTCTTTTTCACATGTGCTGTTGCTTAGCCCTATTCCTCCCATTCTTATATGCTTTTTCATTTTTATTGCCTGATGTAGTACTTTGCATTTTCCCTGTTAAAAACCATTCTGTTAGTTGCTGCCCACTGCTCCAGTTTATTTATATCTTTTTAAATCCTCTCTCTCTCTTCTCTAGTATTAGCTATACCTCCTAGCTTTGTGTCATCAGCAAATTTAATCAGTGTACCCTCAATTCCTTCATCTAAATCATTGTTAAAGATGTTGAACAATACAGGGCCCAGGACAAAGTCCTGTGGTACCAAACTTGAGACATTCTGCCAACTGGATGTGCAGCCATTTACGACCACTCTTTGGGTCCAATCACTAAGCCAGTTATGAATCCCCCTAACAGTTGCCTTGTCCATTCCATACTTTTTTCAATAAGGATGGTGTGAGATACTTTGTCAAATGATTTGCTGAAGTCAAGATACACATGTGGTCACCAATACAGACCCATACATACAGTAAATCTTATTTATCTTATCAACTAAGCCTGGTAATAAATGCATGCTCATCCTGAGGTCTGAATTATTAAATTGCATTGTAATTATCCTGCTGGCAACACCATTCACAAGCACACTATTTTTTGTATCTTTCAGGTGGAAAACCGCCAAAACAGTATACGTCATGCTTAATATTACAACGAAGGTTGTCCAAGTAGCATTGCTGTTATTTGCTATGTGGGAAATTAATGCCACTCCGGCTGGCCGCCTCTCCTGTTATAAAAAGATTTTAAGAGATAGAAACTGTCACAATATCCCTGAAGGAGTAGACGATCTTCTTCCTCTGAATGGAAACCTCCAGAACCACTTTTTGCAGGGAGCCGGATGTGAGATAGTCTGTTATTGCAATTTTAATGAACTGTTCTGCTGTCCAAAGTAAGAATTGTAGCCTTTTATATTTTGCGTTCTTTATTTTTTTTTTGTTTTACTTATATAACTTCTGCGATGTAAAAGTTACAACTCATGCACTGAGCTGCCACAACAGAGAGACATATTCAGGTTACTCCAACATGTAATCAGCCATTGCAAGCCCGCAGCGAAATCTGCTTTCCCGCATTTCACTTTTAATGACCTTGTTCTTTGTATTATATAATGCACTAATAAATATCACAAGACGTTTCTCACTGCAAACTTACAAGCTCAGACCCATTACTTATATCACATGTAAGAAACATAAGAGGAATGGTGGAAGGGCCGATTACAGGAATGATGAGTTTTGTTTGCATACATATAAATAAAATATGGCCAATATTTCCTGACCAGCTCAGTGTCGGTATCACCTACTCAGCCTGATGAATTACGCAGTTGGTAGTGGAAGTGGTCATCAGTCATGTACTATCAATCCTCGTATTTCTGTAATTGTTCCACAATTTAGATTATATACCCAGAAGTAAACTGACATAGAATTAGTCAGTTCTTCTGCACAGTACCGCGGGTCTGAAAAATATTTGCTGTGCTGACATAAAAAGAAACATTAATCAGGAATATTGCCTATCTCTAAGGAGCAGGATACATAAATCCAACTATTAATGACTGTTTCATGCATTCCCTGTGAGCTCCTTCATTATTTTACCTCCGTCAAAATATGTAATTACAATCCTATTCATTCTCTGTTTATAAACCAAGGCAACTGAAATACAAAAAGATTAAGAAAAGTTTTTCTGTTAAAGAAACTGCATGCAAAGTTGGAACTTTTATGAAGAAACAGCAGCTACAAGTTCAGAGGGTTCCTAGTCATACATTAAAGGGAATGTGTCAAGAGAAAAAAGGCTATTAACCTGCAGATATAGGGTTAATCTGCAGGATAGTTGCATTCTGAAACCATGTGGCGACCACACTGAGAGTCCCGCTGTCGGGAGCGAATTAACTTTATTGCCCCTTCAGCGGTGTTTCCCAAACACCAATCCTCATGGCCCCGAACAGATCGTATGCTCAGGAAGGATTTCCTCCAGGTAAGGGAACTAGTGCCAATTCCTGGTGCCTTAATAATAATTCTACTGTCTGTGCAATACTAAGGAAAGCCTGAAAACATGACGTGTTGGGGGGATGTGAAGACTGGAGTTTGGGATACAGTGGTCTGCAGCATAAATGGCTGCTACACCCCAGTTCAGCTACTCCGCTCCCACTTTGCAAATGACATGCCTGCCTATGACAATGAAATGAAAGTACAGAGTAGTAAAATGATAGATATTAATGAGCTTACCTAATGTTCCAATCATTAACATGCTTAGTTTTAAACAATGATAAAAGTTTTCTCTTCTCAAATGAACATTTGCACTACCTAGATTTATTACAGATGCATATATTGTTCATAGTAAAGGGAATGTTTTAGTAGGACTAACCCTTCTAAGTTGTCTATATGGACTTGAAAGTCATAGAAAGTTGAAAAAAATGATACCTTGATATCTGAAATCCGATGTCTTATTCCATTAAGTTCCATGTTTTACTTAATATGTAAATCAGCTGTTAAGATCTAACGGTCGGATATAGATTTCAATGAAAATCTGCCTCCAGAGCTTATATTAAATGTAAGGGAGCATTACCAGTGTGAGACATGTAGATCAGGAGACTGTCTCACTGGTAAGGCTACGTTCACATTAGCGTTGTGCGGTGCTGCGTCGGGCGCAGCCGCTGCGACGCATGCGTCCTGTGCCCCTATATTTACCATGGGGGGCGCATGGACATGCGTTGTCTTGCATTTTGTGTCGCATGCGTCATTTTGGCGCAAGCGTCAGGGCGCAGAGGACGCTGCATGATGCATTTTTTCTGTGCCAAAAATCATGCAAAAATGAACGCATGCGTCACAAAAAGCTGCGTTTTGCATGTGTTTTCACCAACGCAGCACCGCACAACGCAAATGTGAACTTAGCCTATCTCCTCCTTTCATATAAAATAATCTCTGGAGGCAGATTCTCATTGAAATCTATATCTGACCCTTAGATCTTAACAACTCATTTACATTTTAAAAATGTGGATTTCTTCTGAATAGGACATCTGCGCGCAGATATCAAAGCATCATATTAATCAGCATCCTACCAAAAGTTTCCCATTTAATAGCGAAATATGGCTAATGTATCGCCTAATTATTTTGGGGAATACCTGATGTCAGACGTTCACTGGTTGATATTATTCAAGTCTCTTTTACAGACTTTGGGCAAACGCCATGTTCCTTGACAATAATCCAGTTGAGATTCTTTAATACAGTGCCTTGCAAAAGTATTCAGCTCCATGGAACTTTTCAACCTTTTCCCACATATCATGCTTCAAACATAAAGATACCAAATGTAAATTTTTGGTGAAGAATCAACAATAAATGGAACACAATTGTGACATTGAACGAAATTTATTGGTTATTTTAAATTTTTGGGGAAAATCAAAAACTGAAAAGTGGGGTGTGCAATATTATTCGTCCCCTTTAACTTAATACTTTGTTGTGCCACCTTTTGCTGCGATTACAGCTGCAGGTCGCTTGGGGTATGTCTCTATCAGTTTTGTACATCGAGAGACTGAAATTCTTGCCCATTCTTCCTTGGCAAACAGCTCGAGCTCAGTGAGGTTTGATGGAGATTGTTTGTGAACAGCAGTTTTCAGCTCTTTCCACAGATTCTCTATTGGATTGAGGTCTGGACTTTGACTTGGCCATTTTAACACCTGGATATGTTTATTTGTGAACCATTCCATTGTAGATTTTGCTTTATGTTTGAGATCATTGTCTTGTTGGAAGACAAATCTCCATCCCAGTCTCAGGTCTTTTGCAGACTCCAACAGGTTTTCTTCAAGAATGGTCTTGTATTTGGCTCCATCCATCTTCCCATCAATTTTAACCATCTTTCCCATCCCTGCTGAAGAAAAGCAGGCCCAAACCATGATGCTGCCACCACCATGTTTGACAGTGGGGATGGTGTGTTCAGGGTGATGAGCTGTGTTGCCTTTACGCCAAACATATTGATTCGCATTGTTGCCAAAAAGTTCGATTTTGGTTTCATCTGACCAGAGCACTTTCTTCCACGTGTTTGTTGTGTCTCCCAGGTGGCTTGCTGCAAACTTTCATCAACACTTTTTATGGATATCTTTGAGAAATGGCTTTCTTCTTGCCACTCTTCCATAAAGGCCAGATTTGTGCAGTGTACGACTGATTGCTGTCCTATGGACAGACTGTCCCACCTCAGCTGCAGATCTCTGTAGTTAATCCAGAGTGATCATGGGCCTCTTGGCTGCATCTCTGATCAGTCTTCTCCTTGTTTGAGATGAAAGTTTAGAGGGACGGTCGGGTCTTGGTAGATTTGCAGTAGTATGATACTCCTTAAATTTCAATATGATCACCTGCACAGTGCTCCTTGGGATGTTTAAAGTTTTGGAAATCATTTTATATCCAAATCCGGCTTTAAACTTCTCCACAACAGTATCACGGACCTGCCTGTTTTGTTCCTTGGTCTTCATGATGCTCTCTGTGGTTCAAACAGAACCCTGAGACTATCACAGAGCAGGTGCATTTAAACGGAGACTTGATTACAGCCTGCACTGACACCGCTGCTGCCTCATCACCAACGAAGCTACCGCCTCACCAACACCGGAGCTACCGCCTCACCAACACCGGAGCTACCGCCTCACCAACACCGGAGCTCCTGCAACCCTCAACCTACTGTCTCCTTCCCCATAATCCTGTAGAATGTATGCCCGCAAGGGCAGGGTCCTCGCCCCTCTGTATCAGTCCGTCATTGTTAGTTTGTTTACTGTATATGATATTTGTAACTTGTATGTAACCCCTTCTCATGTACAGCACCATGGAATCAATGGTGCTATATAAATAAATAAATAATAATAATAATAATAATTACACACAAGTGGATTATATTTATCATCAATAGGCATTTAGGACAACATCGGATCATTTAGAGGGGTTCGCACCGGTGAGGTCTTGGAGGCGCCCTCGTATGTGTGGCAGTGGTCCCGTCAAGCCTACCCGAAGGAGCTCCGGGACTGGAAGAGGTGTAGGGGCCTCCGGAGAGTGAGTGGATCAGGGGCTGCTGGCGACGCCTCCCATCTGGTCCCTCTCTCCTTCCTCCTCTTGCTCGGTTACAGTTGTTCCGACCGTGGTCTGACTGCCGAGGGGTTGCCGCTGCCCCATGGGAGGACCCACATAGCCTACCTGCCTGCCAGACACCCCGGGGCGACCTCCCGGCTGTCTCGCCTCATCAGGTGTGGCCCATCCTGGTGCCTGTGACTTCGCCACAGAGATCACCGGTGAGTCATCGTCGGCATGGCTGGCTGGGTGAAGGCACTGGAGTGGCTCCTCCAGACATACCGCCGAGAGATCACGTGGTGAGTCGCTCTACGCTGAGGAAGCTGTGTGGCGGGGTCTGGACTGGTACCATCGCTATTGGACCCCTTCCTCCAGGGCTTATCCCAGGACCAACTTCAGCGGAAAAAAGACCCCCTCTATTAGTACAGAACTCACCACTTCATTGCGTAACAAATGACAATACCTCAGACTTACCGCTAATACGACAGTCTCCAGGGCCATAGACTGTAGCTGAAAGATTATTACTAAAACGCGTTGTCCTTCAGTTGCTCTACTAAAGAACCCTCCTCTTACAACCTGACATTACTCCTACCTGAACCAGTAGTTTTTCTTCTCTTTTTACAACATCTATAAGATGTAATCACCGTTAAGGGGGTTTTCAGAGGAGAATAGGGAGTTCTTTTTATCTGCTGAATACCATACTCCAAATGGTTAAATCCTCACAGAAATTGACAAGATCGAACACTAAATCCATTAATTCTAGCTCTCAGACATGGAAAAATTCCTAAAAAAACAAGGCAATCCACCTAACACCATCAAACCCTCTCGCTCGGAGGAGAGAGACCAAGAGGTCCAAACAGAATCTGAACGGGAGAGTGACGGAGATACTGATGACCAAGAAAGAGGTGACCAGGTCACTAGATCATTTATCAAAAGGATTTTGAGCAAAACTCTAGAACCCATAGGTAGAGACCTTTCAAACATTAAACAGGATCTCAACCACTTAGGCCACAGAATTGAAGCGATAGAGGCTTCCCATTCAAGAATAATCCAGTGCTCCAATTCTTCTTTATCGTTCCATAAACAGCAAGAGGAACATATCAACCGGATCTATACTATTCTGGAAGACCACGAGAATAGAGAGAGGACAAACAATCTGAGACTTAAGGGTATCCCTGAATCCATTCTACCAGAAGCTCTGACTTCCACTGCTACTGAAATCTTCCGCTCGATCCTTACCTCTTCTGAACCCCCCCCCACCCCCCCGAGCTCGATATGGTAAAAGTCCACAGAGCACTAAGACCAAAGCCGAAACTGGATGGAGCCCCACGGGATATCCTTTGTCGCTTTTTCGACTTCAGAATTAAAGACCTTCTTCTAAGAAGAGCCAGAAAAGCAGACTCGATCACCTTCGGGGGAACCCCAGTTCAGATTTTTCAAGATATTTCTGCCTCCACACTCTATAAAAGGCGCCATCTGAGACCCCTCACCTCTATTCTCCAACAAAGGCACTATCCATATCGCTGGCTGTTTCTCTTCGGTATCTCCATATCAGCTAAAGACCGGAGGTTCCTGATCAAATCCACTGCCGATATTAAATCGATCTGCAAAGAATTGGAGATTCATCTTCATCAACCACCTGTTCTAGAAACTGTCAGTGAAGCCCATCGACTGAAGCCTCTTCCTATACCACCCCCCCTGGCAAGATTCATCCACTCTGAAACCCGCACGACCAAGACGTCGCACCTCTAAAAATACACCGCCAAGGGATGAAGACGACGACCCAGGAGGATGAGACTGAGAACCCTCCAGCACTTTTTGATTATTCCTCTGGCTATTAGCCCCATGTTTTTCCTTTTTCTCTCCTCTCTTTGATTTTGTGGGCTTTTTTGAGGTTCTTTCTTTTTTAGCCCGCAAAGATATACAACTGTGCAGCGCTCTTGCCGCAACTATTGGAGTTTACTTTCCAATACCATACTGTTATACTTAACTCCCTTATCCAGGTTCTCCTCTCCCCCCCCCCCTCAGATATAATAGTTTAAATGTATCTACTTATACCTAAAGTTAATCATTTTTATGCTCTTTCCTCTATGGTTCTTAACCGTCTGTGTTTTCATCATTCTAACCGTTTTTTCTCTCTGTCTCCCCTTAACCCTACCCCTTCCCTTCTTCCCCCTGATCCGATGGCCAAGATACACCTCCATTTGATCTGCCTTCAATGATCCCCCCATGGCGTTAAATCGTAAGTCTTTTCAAGTTATTTCACATAACTTACACGGCCTAAACTTTCCAATTCCGAGAACACAAACACTAAATTTCTTTAAAAAATCAGGTTATGACATCTTACTCGTACAAGAGACTCATTTTACCTCTGACAAAACCCCTTCCTTTGAAAAACGTTTTTTCGATAGGTGGTATCATGCTAACTCACCCCAAAAAGGATCTAAGGGGGTTTCGATAGCTTTTGCTAGGGATGTTCCCTTCCTCCTCATAGATAGTCTAGTCGACCCTGAAGGTCGCTATATTTTCATTAAAGGTCTCATAGCTGGCAATATGGTAACCCTAGGTAGTTTATATGCCCCTAATAAACGTCATCTGAAATGGGTACGTAAAACCTTATCCCGCCTGCCATCCTTCCAGGAAGGAGTAGTTATCTTAGGTGGGGACCTAAATGTAGCATTGGACCCTATCCTGGATACATCGACAAAGAAGAGCTCAATTTCTCTGAGAGACCTAGCCCGTCTTAAATCACTTCTCTATTCTTTAGAGTTAATTGATGCCTGGAGATACTTGCACCCATCAGATATTGATTTCACTTTCTATTCGCACCCCCATAATTCCTACCACCGCCTGGATTACATTCTGATCTCTAGATCCTTATTAGCTACCACCTTAAAATCAGAAATAATCCCTGCTATTCATTCAGACCACTCTGTGGTACTGATCAATTTAGAATTCCACAAACCTTACTTCAGCTCTAGACCTTGGAGGTTCAATGAGTCACTACTACAATGTGAAGAATTAAAAAAACGTATTCATGAATCGCTTCAAGAATTTTTTAAGATCAATACCTCACAAGACATTGATCCCCCCACGCATTAGGAGGCTCACAAGGCTACGATCCGAGGTACTTTTATTTCAATAGCATCTTACGTAAACAAACAGAGGAGGTCAGAGATTCTTGCCTTGTACAGTGACATCGTGGCTCTAGATGCTCATCATAAAAAAGAGTTAACACAAATCACACTCACTCAACTCACTGAAAAATGTCTACTGCAAAGGATTCTGGGTAAACCTGCTATTCTTTGTATTATGCTGCTTGCAAGTACTTTCCGTTTCAGGAAAGCATCCACTATGTATTTCCTTTGAGTAGAGGGCTTTTCGGTCTCTTTCGTCCCGCTACATTTAGCCCAACTTGGGTCTCTCCCTAAGGTGGCTAGCATGTATGTATCGCTTGCTCACCGAGCCCCACTCCTTACAGCCAACCAATTCCAGCCCTGTGCTGATGAGGGCCTAAAGCCCGAAACACGTGTCCACAGGTAGGAATTGGTTGGCTGTGTAAATTTAGAAACTAATCCGCAGCATTGCACGCTTGGCGGTTCCAAGCGCTGTGGATTAGACAGGGGTGGAAAGAGATGATTTGCATAGCTCCGCCTACTGCAAAGGATTCTGGGTAAACCTGCTATTCTTTGTACTATGCTGCTTGCAAGTACTTTCCGTTTCAGGAAAGCATCCACTATGTAGTCCCTTAAAGACCTCCTCAATAAACGTACCTCCAAACATTACCTATCTTGGAAAAACAAGATTTTTGCTCATGGAGATAGAGCTTCCAAGCTCATGATCTCGCTGATTAAAAACACCAAAACCGTACATTTATTCACAGCATTAAATCTAAGGAAAGTCAGACCTTTCAGCAATATAATCAGATCATTGATTCCTTTCTGACTTTCTACAAAGGCCTATGCCAACTCAGACACAATGACCCAATAGAAGAAAAAAAACAAAGACATTCCCGTGTTCAGACTTTTTTATCCTTCTTACACCTTCCCAAATTATCTAATTCCCAACAGGAATGCCTAGTCAGACCCTTTGATCTTTCTGAACTCCAGTCCATCCTGTCTGATGGGGGAAAAGGAAAGTCCCCGGGCCCTGACGGGTTCCCCAAAATATATTCTAAGACTTTTGTGGATATCTTGGGCCCTCACTTGTTGAACGTATGTAATGCAGTCCTGGGTGGGACGTCCTTCCCCTCCCAATCACTAGAAGCTCATATCTCCCTTCTCCATAAAGAGGGAAAGGACCCAGAATGCTGGGGGGGCTACAAGCCTATCTCCCTGCTCAACATTGATTTAAAAATTTATGCAAGTCTCATTGCAAGAAGACTAGTAGAACTTTTGCCACAACTCATCTCCCTCAACCAATCGGGTTTTGTGATGGGAGGGGAGGGGGGGGACAACACATCCAGAATTCTTCATCTGATTCAATATGCAAAAATTCGAAAAACTCCACTTGTCTTACTAGGAACAGATGCAGAGAAGGCCTTCGACAGGGTGGACTGGATATTCCTACGCGAAACTCACCTTGCATTCCACATCCCTACCCAACTAGTTGGCGCAATCTTCCAAATGTATTCTACCCCCTCTGCTCATCTAAAAATTAACAATCTATTATCTGACACTTTCCGTATTCAAAATGGCACAAGGCAGGGTTGCCCTCTTTCCCCGATTCTGTATGTGTTGGTCATGGAACCTCTCATTCAGAGCATTCAACAAGATCCAGAGATTAAGGGAGTCCAGGTAGGTGGCTTCCACCACAAATCCACAGCATTCGCTGATGATTTCCTAGTATTTCTTTCTGAACCTGAAAAGGGCATCCCTGCTTTTGTTCGCATATTGGACCTATACGGAGATTTATCAAATTTTAAAATTAACCTCCCAAAATCGGAAGCCCTTAGTCTAAATATCTCCAAACCCGCCGTAGATAAACTAAAAAAATTATACCCTTTTAAGTGGCCCTCTAATTTTATCACCAATTTAGGTATCAAGATTGGGAGGTCGGTGGGTGATATACTAGAACTCAACATTACCCCTTTGCTGGACAAGCTGCTTCCACGGTTCAGTCCTGGAGAGCACCCTTCTTGTCCTGGATAGGCAGAAAAAATCTCTTGAAAAGCATTATCTTGCCCAAATTTTTATATTTATTTCAGATGCTCCCCATCTACATCCCAAAACACTACCTGTCGAGGATCAACTCTTTCTTTATTAACTTTATCTGGAATAACAAACTCCCCCGAATTAATGCCAACACACTCGTTCTACCAAGATCAGAGGGAAGAATGAGGGTCCCCAATATCTTTAAATATTACAGGGCTGCTATGCTTACCAGAGTGGTGGATTGAAACCAGGGATTCAAGCTTGAGGAGGCTAATTTGCATATTCCAGGTGCCTTCTGTGAAAAGCGAAGAGTCTCCCTAAGCTAGAAGATCGTTGGGTACAGCCGGGTCCAGCTGCTTGGAAAGAATCACCAAACCAGGGATTCAAGCTTGAGGAGGCTAATTTGCATATTCCAGGTGCCTTCTGGGAAAGGCGAAGAGTCTCCCTAAGCTAGAAGATCGTTGGGTACAGCCGGGACCAGCTGCTTGGAAAGAATCACCAAACCAGGGATTCAAGCTTGAATTTTTGCCTGTAGGACATTAATGCAAGAGAGCTTGGCTGAGTAGATTACACAAGAAGGAAAACACACAGCAAGTCAGCAGGATCTAGGAGCAACATGGCAGATGTGACAACCTACATGGTGAGCTGCAGCATGTGCTACATGTTCACAGATCGACCAGAAGAAGAATTAAATTTCACCTGTCAGAAGTGTAGACTAGTGGCCCTTTTAGAAGAAAAGGTGCGGGGTCTGGAAGAAAGAATAGCAACTTTGAAACTCATCAAAGAGAATGAAGACTTTCTAGACAGAACAGAAGCATCTCTACTGGTCACAGAAGGTGAAAAAAGTGTCAGAGAACCTCCAAAAGCGGATGAGTGGAAGCATGTGACCAAAAGAAGCAAGAAGACCATGGAGAAATCACCAACCACACAACTGAAGAACCGATATCAAATCTTTGTAGAGGATGAAGATGGCACATCTAAGGATGAAGCAATACCAGCAAGCAAAAAAGAAAAGGGCACACAGCAACAAGTGACAGCAAAAAGTACAGCCAAGAAGCAACGAAGAGTGGTGGTGGTGGGAGACTCACTACTGAGAGGCACAGAAGCAGCCATCTGCAGACCGGACATAACTGCAAGAGAAGTATGCTGCCTTCCAGGTGCGATGATCAAGGATGTGACCGATAGGATACCAAAGCTCTTCAGCTCCAAAGACGTCCACCCATTTCTTCTGATACATGTTGGCACCAATGACACGGCAAGGAAGGGCCTACCGACAATCTGCAAAGACTTTGAAGAGTTGGGGAAGAAAGTAAAGGAACTGGATGCACAGGTAGTTTTTTCTTCTATCCTTCCAGTAGACGGGCATGGCACCAGGAGATGGAACAGGATCCTTGATGCAAACAACTGGCTAAGACGATGGTGCAGACAACAAGGATTCGGATTCCTGGACCACGGTGTGAATTACTTGTACGATGGACTCCTCGCCAGAGACGGACTACACCTCAACAAACCTGGGAAACACACATTCGCCAGAAAACTCGCTACACTCATCAGAAGGGCGTTAAACTAGAAGAAGAGGGGACGGGAAGAAAAACATTAGACTTGAACAAAGAAGATCCAGGAAAACATACTCAGAAGGGAGGTAAGAACATTTCTAAAACAATCCACAGCGAGGAGATTGGAACAAAACAAAATCCTCTAAACTGCATGCTCGCAAACGCCAGAAGCCTGACAAACAAGATGGAAGAACTAGAAGCAGAAATATCTACAGGTAACTTTGACATAGTGGGAATAACCGAGACATGGTTAGATGAAAGCTATGACTGGGCAGTTAACTTACAGGGTTACAGTCTGTTTAGAAAGGATCGTAAAAATCGGAGAGGAGGAGGGGTTTGTCTCTATGTAAAGTCTTGTCTAAAGTCCACTTTAAGGGAGGATATTAGAGAAGGAAATGAGGATGTCGAGTCCATATGGGTCGAAATTCATGGAGGGAAAAATGGTAACAAAATTCTCATTGGGGTCTGTTACAAACCCCCAAATATAACAGAAACCATGGAAAGTCTACTTCTAAAGCAGATAGATGAAGCTGCAAACCATAATGAGGTCCTGGTTGTGGGGGACTTTAACTACCCGGATATTAACTGGGAAACAGAAACCTGTGAAACCCATAAAGGCAACAGGTTTCTGCTAATAACCAAGAAAAATTATCTTTCACAATTGGTGCAGAATCCAACCAGAGGAGCAGCACTTTTAGACCTAATACTATCTAATAGACCTGACAGAATAACAAATCTGCAGGTGGTCGGGCATCTAGGAAATAGCGACCACAATATTGTACAGTTTCACCTGTCTTTCACTAGGGGGACTTGTCAGGGAGTCACAAAAACACTGAACTTTAGGAAGGCAAAGTTTGACCAGCTTAGAGATGCCCTTAATCTGGTAGACTGGGACAATATCCTCAGAAATAAGAATACAGATAATAAATGGGAAATGTTTAAGAACATCCTAAATAGGCAGTGTAAGCGGTTTATACCTTGTGGGAATAAAAGGACTAGAAATAGGAAAAACCCAATGTGGCTAAACAAAGAAGTAAGACAGGCAATTAACAGTAAAAAGAAAGCATTTGCACTACTAAAGCAGGATGGCACCATTGAAGCTCTAAAAAACTATAGGGAGAAAAATACTTTATCTAAAAAACTAATTAAAGCTGCCAAAAAGGAAACAGAGAAGCACATTGCTAAGGAGAGTAAAACTAATCCCAAACTGTTCTTCAACTATATCAATAGTAAAAGAATAAAAACTGAAAATGTAGGCCCCTTAAAAAATAGTGAGGAAAGAATGGTTGTAGATGACGAGGAAAAAGCTAACATATTAAACACCTTCTTCTCCACGGTATTCACGGTGGAAAATGAAATGCTAGGTGAAATCCCAAGAAACAATGAAAACCCTATATTAAGGGTCACCAATCTAACCCAAGAAGAGGTGCGAAACCGGCTAAATAAGATTAAAATAGATAAATCTCCGGGTCCGGATGGCATACACCCACGAGTACTAAGAGAACTTAGTAATGTAATAGATAAACCATTATTTCTTATTTTTAGGGACTCTATAGCGACAGGGTCTGTTCCGCAGGATTGGCGCATAGCAAATGTGGTGCCAATATTCAAAAAGGGCTCTAAAAGTGAACCTGGAAATTATAGGCCAGTAAGTCTAACCTCTATTGTTGGTAAAATATTTGAAGGGTTTCTGAGGGATGTTATTCTGGATTATCTCAATGAGAATAACTGTTTAACTCCATATCAGCATGGGTTTATGAGAAATCGCTCCTGTCAAACCAATCTAATCAGTTTTTATGAAGAGGTAAGCTATAGGCTGGACCACGGTGAGTCATTGGACGTGGTATATCTCGATTTTTCCAAAGCGTTTGATACCGTGCCGCACAAGAGGTTGGTACACAAAATGAGAATGCTTGGTCTGGGGGAAATTGTGTGTAAATGGGTTAGTAAATGGCTTAGTGATAGAAAGCAGAGGGTGGTTATAAATGGTATAGTCTCTAACTGGGTCGCTGTGACCAGTGGGGTACCGCAGGGGTCAGTATTGGGACCTGTTCTCTTCAACATATTCATTAATGATCTGGTAGTGCCAGGCAGCAGCTGCCAAGGCAAACAGGATCATGGGGTGCATTAAATGAGGTCTGGATACACATGATGAGAGCATTATACTGCCTCTGTACAAATCCCTAGTTAGACCGCACATGGAGTACTGTGTCCAGTTTTGGGCACCGGTGCTCAGGAAGGATATAATGGAACTAGAGAGAGTACAAAGGAGGGCAACAAAATTAATAAAGGGGATGGGAGAACTACAATACCCAGATAGATTAGCGAAATTAGGATTATTTAGTCTAGAAATAAGACGACTGAGGGGCGATCTAATAACCATGTATAAGTATATAAGGGGACAATACAAATATCTCGCTGAGGATCTGTTTATACCAAGGAAGGTGACGGGCACAAGGGGGCATTCTTTGCGTCTGGAGGAGAGAAGGTTTTTCCACCAACATAGAAGAGGATTCTTTACTGTTAGGGCAGTGAGAATCTGGAATTGCTTGCCTGAGGAGGTGGTGATGGCGAACTCAGTCGAGGGGTTCAAGAGAGGCCTGGATGTCTTCCTGGAGCAGAACAATATTGTATCATACAATTATGTTCTGTAGAAGGACGTAGATCTGGGGATTTATTATGATGGAATATAGGCTGAACTGGATGGACAAATGTCTTTTTTCGGCCTTACTAACTATGTTACTATGTTACTATGTTACTATGATTGGCTCAGAAAACCTCCTGAAAAATTGTGGCTACCTATCGAAGAGCATTTAGCTCCCATTCCTTTAAGGACTATGACCCTATTATACGGTTACTCGAATCTAAATCAATCACTTTCTAACGAAATTACAACCACTATTCTTAAAATCTGGAGATCTGAATTTCCTAGATTAACCCCACCTGTCTCCCCTATCTTAACAATACAAGATGTTGCGGGACCTATCCCCCTCAAATTGCCCAATGACACTCCCTCCACTGTCCTGTCTAACCCACCACTACCAATTGACAATCTTTTCATTGATGTTTCTTTAATGACCCTTATGGAATTTCAAGCTTCCCACCCACTTCTAAATATTTCCTTCCTCCATTATAAAAGAGTGAAAGACTACTGCTACAAATACAAAGGACAGACTGATTTGCTCCGCCCAATCACCCCCTTTGAACAACTCTGTGCCCAACATAATCCCCCTAAGAAAGTCTTATCAAAAATATACAATTTTCTGATTATGGAAAGAGCCAATGTCAAAAGGGCCTTTATAAGACATGTAAAGCGCCATGGAATAAGTGGCGCTATAAAAATGTATAATAATAATAATAATAATTTTTATTTATATAGCGCCAACATATTCCGCAGCGCTTTACAAATTATAGACGGGAATTGTACAGACAATAGACATTACAGCATAACAGAAATATAGTTCAATACAGATACCAGGAGGAGTGAGGGCCCTGCTCGCAAGCTTACAAACTATGAGGAAAAGGGGAGACACGAGAGGTGGATGATAACAATTGCTTTAGTTATTCGGACCGGCCATAGTGTAAGGCTCAGGTGTTCATGTAAAGCTGCATGAACCAGTTATCTGCCTAAGTATGTAGCAGTACAGACACAGAGGGCTAATACTGCATAAAGTGTATGAGAACATGATGCGAGGAACCTTTTTTTTTTTTTTTTTTTTAAATAGGCCACACAGGGATCGTTAGGTTAATGCATTGAGGCGATAGGCCAGTCTGAACAAATGAGTTTTTAGGGTACGCTTAAAACTGTGGGGATTGGGGATTAATCGTATTAACCTAGGTAGTGAATTCCAAAGAATCGGCGCAGCACGTGTAAAGTCTTGGAGACGGGAGTGGGAGGTTCTGATTATTGAGGATGCTAACCTGAGGTCATTAGCGGAGCGGAGGGCACGGGTAGGGTGGTAGACTGATACCAGGGAGGAGATGTAGGGTGGTGCTGAGCCATGGAGTGCTTTGTGGATGAGGGTAGTAGTTTTGTACTGGATTCTGGAGTGGATGGGTAGCCAGTGTAATGACTGGCACAGGGTAGAGGCATCGGTGTAACGGTTGGTGAGGAATATGATCCTGGCTGCAGCATTCAGGACAGATTGGAGCGGGGAGAGTTTTGCAAGAGGGAGGCCGATTAGTAGAGAGTTACAATAGTCCAGACGAGAATGAATAAGTGAAACAGTAAGAGTTTTTGCAGAGTCGAAAGTAAGAAAAATAATAATAAGACACTGGGAGATAGATCTCAATATACTTTTCACAACAGATCAGATGTCCTCTATTTATTCTAAATCACACGGACCCTCCCAATGTTTGAAAATACAGGAAAACTCCTACAAAGTGGTATCTAGATGGTATAGTACCCAAACTCAGTTGCACTATTGGCACCCCTCCACCTCAGAAATGTGCTGGAGATGTTGCACAGATATAGGCTCCTATTTACATATTTGGTGGTCCTGTCCAAAAATCATACCCTTTTGGCAAATGGTCTCTGATATAATTTTTAGGGTGTTGGGTTTGGTCCCGTCCTTGCAACCCCAGTCCGCCCTTCTCAATCTGCCTCTATGGCCCAAGAACACTCAAGCCTCATAATTAGCTTCCAATATAATAGCAGCTGGAAGGTATTTAATCCCCACATTGTGGAAATCTACCCACATTCCTATAAAAAAACAAGTTTTGAATAAAATCGACTTACTATACCACACTGCCGAACTGGTAGCTAATACACAGGAGTCCCTTGCCTCCTTTTGGAACACATGGGAGCCGTGGATTCAGTTCCACTCCAGCTCTGATTTCCTAGCAGATATCTCAGTTGTCACATGAAATTTCAAAAATCTTACAACCATGGTGTGTCCTCCCCACGGTGCTAACGTTTGGGGTTCCTCCTCCGTCGGATCTTTATCTCTCTCTATTTCCCTTGCCCCTCTCTCCACCTCCTCTCTCCCCTCTACACATCTCTTCTTTTTCCTCTTGCTTATTTTTCACACTCTTTTAACGTTTTTATAATAATAAGCCAGCGTTTAAATTCGAATTACCAGGCTTTCCTCTGAATTAGGCTGCCGTCACACTAGCAAGTCTTTGGTCAGTATTTTACATCAGTATTTGTAAGCCAAAACCAGGAGTGGGTGATAAATGCAGAAGTGGGGCATATGTTTCTATTATACTTTTCCTCTAATTGTTCCACTCCTGGTTTTGGCTACAAATACTGATGTAAAATACTGATCAAATACTGCTAGTGTGACAGCAGCCTTATAGTGACTTGCCTTCTTCTCACCCCTTTCAGGGGCCGGTTCTTTGAAGATCCAAATACTTTCGCAAGGCACTGTACGTATAAATATACAGTCATGGCCAAAAGTATTAACACCCCTGCAATTCTGTCAGATAATACTCAGTTTCTTCCTGAAAATGATTGCAATCACAAATTCTTTGGCATTATTATCTTCATTTAATTTGTCTTAAATGAAAAAACACAAAAAGAATTGTCCGAAAGCCAAATTGGATATAATTCCACACCAAACATAAAAAAGGGGGTGGACAAAAGTATTCACACTGTTCGAAAAATCATGTGATGCTTCCCTAATTTGTGTAATTAACAACACCTGTAACTTACCTGTGACACCTAACAGGTGTTGGCAATAACTAAATCACACTTGCAGCTAGTTGACATGGATTAAAGTTGACTCAACCTCTGTCCTGTGTCCTTGTGTGTACCACATTGAGCATGGAGAAAAGAAAGAAGACCAAAAAACTGTCTGAGGACTTGAGAAACCAAATTGTGAGGAAGCACGAGCAATCTCAAGGCTACAAGTTCATCTGCAAAGACCTGAATGTTCCTGTGTCTACCGTGCGCAGTGTCATCAAGAAGTTTAAAGCCCATGGCACTGTGGCTAACCTCCCTAGATGTGGATGGAAAAGAAAAATTGACAAGAGATTTCAACGCAAGATTGTGCGGATGTTGGATAAAGAACCTAGACTAACATCCAAACAAGTTCAAGCTGCCCTGCAGTCCGAGGGTACAACAGTGTCAACCCGTACTATCGGCATTTGAATGAAAAGGGACTGTATGGTAGGAGGCCCAGGAAGACCCCTCTTCTTACCCCGAGACATAAAAAAGCCAGGCTGCAGTTTGCCAAAACTTACCTGAAAAAGCCTAAAACGTTTTGGAAGAATGTTCTCTGGTCAGATGAGACAAAAGTAGAGCTTTGTGGGCAAAGGCATCAACATAGAGTTTACATGAGAAAAAAAGAGGCATTCAAAGAAAAGAACACGGTCCCTACAGTCAAACATGGCGGAGGTTCCCTGATGTTTTGGGGTTGCTTTGCTGCCTCTGGCACTGGACTGCTTGACCGTGTGCATGGCATTATGAAGTCTGAAGACTACCAACAAAATTTGCAGCATAATATAGGGCCCAGTGTGAGAAAGCTGGGTCTCCCTCAGAGGTCATGGGTCTTCCAGCAGGACAATGACCCAAAACACACTTCAAAAAGCACTAGAAAATGGTTTGAGAGAAAGCACTGGAGACTTTTAAGGTGGCCAGCAATGAGTCCAGACCTGAATCCCATAGAACACCTGTGGAGAGATCTAAAAATGGCAGTTTGGAGAAGGCACCCTTCAAATATCAGGGAACTGGAGCAGTTTGCTAAAGAAGAATGGTTTAAAATTCCAGCAGAGCATTCTAAGAAACTCATTGATGGTTACCGGAAGCGGTTGGTCGCAGTTATTTTGGCTAAAGGTTGTGCAACGAAGTATTATGCTGAGGGTGCCAATACTTTTGTCTGGCCCATTTTTGGAGTTTTGTGTGAAAAGATCAATGTTTTGCTTTTTGCTTCATTCTCTTTTGTGTTTTCTCATTTAAGACAAATTAAATGAAGATAATAATACCAAAGAATTTGTGATTGCAATCATTTTCAGGAAGAAACTGAGTATTATCTGACAGAATTGCAGGGGTGTCAATACTTTTGGCCATGACTGTAATATACCATAAATAGATCTTAAATTACTGTGACAGAGGAGAAACTCAAGATCTTCATCTTAGGTTGGTTTCATTTTATTGGACTGTTTTATTTTTGGCATGTGAGAAAAATGGATCTATTTTGATCCAATTTTCATCCATTTTTTGATTTGTGTGTCCATTTTTCCCACCGGTGTGACATTCTATTTTCGTGTTAGCAAATAAAAGGTGAAAGTTTCCAAGTTACTCCTACTCACTAGACATTGAAAAACAGACAGTACTAGGATGGAGCATGATATCTTCTCTGTGCTGGGTGTTTTGTTTTTCATGGACCCGTTGACTATTGTTCTTTTCCCTTTGATCCGCAAATTTTGGACAAGTCTCCATTTTGCGATTGTTCACGAAAAATATGCCAATGTCAACGGGACCGGTCTATAATGAAAAAAACAGCAGAAAACGGTAAGAATACATATGAGAAAATTGCTGCGTGACAGGGTTCCTTACATTCATAAACTCTTTCTATAGCTGGTATTTTATTTACTGATCCCGGAGCGTCGTGTAAAAGCAATAAATTATTTGTAATACTACTTGATTTGAAAATAGCTCTTAGCTTAGGAGGAAAAAATATTTCCTGGGCTTCAGATGACTTTTTTACCTAAACCCCAATAAATGTAATAGATTGTGCAGTTATTACATTAGCTTCTTCTCCTTTGAGTCCTTATATCCCTTCCCGAATGCTCATTTATTAGTGAAGTCAATTAGCTCAGGAGTCTATCAGTATGGAAATGGCTCTAAACAAACTGCTGCTTCTGCTCCTTCAATTATTGGATCGTTGATACGATAAGTTTTCAAATGTTCCGCTGAAAATAACGAGGCCTAGAAAGGTAAAGAAGAACGTTAATTTATTTAATATCAGTGAGGTACAGAAGATCGCACGTATTTAGATATAAAGAACTGAATCTGGATCTTCTCGGCAGTGGGCACAAAGGCTTAGTGGAGACACCATCTTCCCCCTTTACCAGCTGTTTGGTTGGGAGAGCACAACTGAAGTGCTATTATGTTCTCACAATGACGCCTCTGTTCCTTTCCTCTAAAGCGGCGGCTCGTGAACATGCCCGGAGAGTTGCCGGCTTGTATTAGCTTGATGTCTACTATTTCCTGAAGTGTCAGAATGTTGCCTTCACAAGCATCAACCTTAACAGCTTTCATAATAAATGGCATCCAGCAATATTGTCCACTTACATGAAACATTTGCAATATGTTAACTCGTTCTGCACCTTTTTTTTTTTTTTCTAGAGACATTTTCTTTGGGCCAAAGATTTCTTTTGTGATTCCTTGTAACACCCACTGAAAACAACATCGCAATGTGACAGAGAAAGACAAGGAGTGACACAGAAAACGAGAAGAATATACAGTGAAATACCTCTACATTTATCATTGTTTTCCGCCTTCAATACCAAAGTTTTATCTTTGATACATTTTGACAAACAATGACATTTCATCACAAATTATTCTGCATTTATCTATGACAGATTCCCTAAAAGCATCAGGCGATACTTACCTATGTATAACACTACACGCACTTAGAAAAGTTTTGACCTGTCAGAATGATGGATTATATCAGGTGGGTAAGCAAAAAAAAAAAAGCTTTGTGCAGCGAGCAAAGGGTGAGGTTTAGGAAGACGGCGCAAATGTTATTTTCCTAAATAATTCAGTAAAGTGTTTCTTGGAAGTCCTGGATTGTGTTATCGTAATATATTTAAAAAAACATTGTTAAAGGTTGGAGGATATTAAAAATCTACTGCAGCTGAGTTTAACCTTTTCAATAGATAGCACAGTATGTTTTCTATACATACCATTTATATCTGTGTAAAGAGTAGCTGCAATTTTGAAGTTTCCCAAACCACTTCCATGTTCAATGCCAGCCAGAACCAACAGTTTCAGACATCTTAGGCATTTCTTCTCAGTTTGCCGTACCAGATTTTTAAGGTGGCATGGGTGTAACCTATATGGGCAGGGGAGGTGAAAAATGTACACTCCACACAAGAGCTCATTCTGAAAAGTCACATGAATAAAACAGTTTCCTTTAAATAAGACTTGTCACTGAATCAAAAGTGGCTAGTTTTTGCTCTTATTTTATTACTGTTCCTCCTGAGAAAAGTTTATTTGCTCTATGATTTTCTTATTTATTAAATCCAGCATCTGGTTCCACAGATATGGTCTCTTTTGTTAAGTGCTAATTTTATGATCTTTACCATAGGTGGAGGGGGGATTTAAAAACTGCTCACTTTTGGCTTTGTGTTAGGTGTTGTTAAAATGTTCTACTACCTTTGCCGACTTTTTGATAGACTTTCTAGGCATGCTTTAGTGTGGGAAATATGTTACTATTACATCGCTATCGTGTCAAATTGTGGCTGCTGACTTGGAAATAGAAGAGCAATTTTTTTAGCACATAGCCATCGTATTATTGCTTGCTTTGTCCCTTATTTATTCTTTATAAATACATTTGTGTACTCTGTGTTTTACATCTCTTATGTATAATAAACCTTTACATAGCAGGACTCGTGGCATTTATTAGCAGTGGAATTGAACAATATTTCTACGTTTATGAGTAAATTTCTGTTGACTTCTTCGACAGTGATGACCTCTGCTGGCAAAATGTGATTACTATTCAGTAATAATTCACCCTTTTGTAATAGGAAATGGGTTATTAGTAGTGTTGAGCATTCCGATACTGCAAATATCGGGTATCGGCCGATATTTGCGGTATCGGAATTCCGATACTGAGTTCCGATACTTTCACAATATCAAATACCGGAATCGGAAGTTCCTATAATTAAATGAGCCAGTTTGATTTAATTCAGCCAATGAGGAATCCTAAGAAGTGTGGGCACATCCTGTTATGCATGTTAGTCATGTAACTACTATAAACAAGAACCGTGTGCACTGCTCAAATGGATGGTGCCCAGGTAGGTTCCAAAACCATAGTGATGCATATAAGAAAAACCTGGCACTCAACTTGCATGAAGATGCTTTTTTAATAATTCCAAGCGGAGATACAGTGACAGCAATAGCAAAACGTTTCGGTCATAAATGTCTGACCTTCATCAGTTGCATAAAGTGATTACTGGCAGTATGAGTGTTGTCACTAACAGGTAGTTTGTGGTATGAATAGCCCTAAATAGAAAGGTACTGTTCGATATGATAAGACATGGGCGCAGCCCTGCTGTGGTGCTGCCTGACGCGGAGTCCACCGCTTGTCCACAAGCAAAATCAGATAGCAAAAAAGGTGGTCCACCAGCCTACAATGCCTAAAGTTGGAGCACGCAGCTATATGAGGCCGTCTTCGGTGAATTTAAAACACAAACAAAAGTGCCACAAGGCTAGCACACACAACTATGCTATGTATGCCTGACAAGCTATGATTTTTCAACAGGCCTCAGTCTGACAGAACAGACTGTATATTTTAGTTTTTTGGGGGTGAATTTTTGGAGAAAAAAAAATGCAACTAGGTATATAGTAAAGAAGCTGCAGCAACGCAGCAGACAGTTATGGAGCTTTGGGAGGAATGCAGTGGGAGCAATGGACACACAAACAGTGCCTGCAGGCCTTGTACTGATATGAATATGCTGTTCCCTGCCTACCTAGTGCTGCACGAATTAGCCCTAAACCGGTTGTTACTTAGCGGTAATAGGATTTTACAGTAACTGGTGTCTCCACCCAGCGTTTTTGGCAGACTTTAGAGACCCAATCAGGGTGCAGGGATTGTCTGCCAGGCCATGAAACGCCACAGTCATCTTTGTTGTGGTCGTGCAGTGATTGGCTTGGCTGTACAGCATCTTCCCGATCAAAGCCCACTCCACTCGAGCTATGGCATCATCCTGGGCAGAGAAAGCGGATGTCTCCATTGACATAATTTGTAAGGCGGCAACCTGGTCATCACCTTCCACCTTTTATAGGCACTACCATCTTTATTTATCATCCAACTCCAGCCTAGACTTTGGACGATCAGTACTTAGTGCTGTGGTCCCTCCCAGGCATATAGTCTCTGAAAGTCTCTCGTAGGGTGCTGTCGTGGCGATAGGAAAACCAGTTGTTACTTACCGGTAATAGGATTTTACAGAGTCCACGACCGCACCCGTACATTCCCCCCGTAGTTAATCACTGGATTCCTGCACTCTAGTGGAAGGTGTGCCTTACAGATTGCACTCTGTAGTGGTGATGGTACTTAGCGTTGTATAAATTAAGATTATCATGTACTAATTGCATGGCGGTTCCCCTTATACTCTAAAACACAAACTGAGGAGGCGAGGGGGACCGCCCCTTTTAACCTGTAGGTTCCTGTCCTGATGGTGGGCGGATCCCCTCTCTCGTAGGGTGCTGTCGTGGCGATAGGAAAAAGGGACTTTTGGTTTCTGAGGAGTTTGGATTTAAAAGTTGCAGACCTACACTAACTTCCCTGAACCAGCTGTCAGCTTGACTCCCAGTCCAGGGTGGCAGAATGCAGCCACCAGGAGACACTGTGGACGGCCACATTAGATGGTCCAACTGTGCCCCACTGCCGGCCCACTGCCCCACTGCCAGCTGCGCACGGGGCTGTCCCCCCAGATACACCTCCGCTGGCCATTATTGCTCCTTTTGTTCCGAGTCCTGATGTTTGTCCAAACAGAACTTTTTGACTACATGTGGGGAATCGCTGTGCTTGAAAGAAAGTGAGTAACAAACTGTGGGGTTCACTTTTTGGTGTTACCTCTTGTAAAAGTTAAAAAACTGGGGCAAAATCAACATTTTAGAGCTAAAATTTAAATCTATTTTTTTTTCCACTTTGCTTTGCATTAACCCCTTAGTGACAGAGCTAATTTGGTACTTAACCCCTTTCTGCCATATGACATACTATCCTGTTGAGGTGGGGTGGGCCCGTATGACCACCGACGGGATAGTACGTCATACGCGATCGGCCACGCTCACGGGGGGAGCACGGCCGATCACGGCCGGCTGTCAGCTGCCTATTGCAGCTGGCATCCGACACTATGTGCCAGGAGCGGTCACGGACCGCCCCGGCACATTAACCCCCGGCACACCGTGATCAAACATGATCGCGGTGTGCCAGCGGTGCAGGGAAGCATCGCGCAGGGAGGGGGTCCCTGCGGGCTTCCCTGAGACCCCCGCAGCAACGCGATCACATCGCGTTGCTGCGAGGGTCTCCTTACCTCCCTCCCTGCAGCAGGCCTGGATCCAATATGGCCACGGCATCCGGGTCCTGCAGGGAGGGAGGTGGCTTACCAAGTGCCTGCTCAGAGCAGGCGCTTGGTAAGGATGCAGTGCTCTGAGACAGATCGGTGATCTGACAGAGTGCTGTGCAAACTGTCAGATCATCGATCTGTGATGTCCCCCCTGGGAGAAAGTAAAAAAGTTTAAAAAAAATTTTTCCAAATGTGTAAAAAAAAAAAAAAAAAAATTCCTTAATAATGAAAAAAATATATATATATTATTCTCATAAATACATTTTTTTATCTAAATTAAAAAAAACAAAACAATAAAAGTACACATATTTAGTATCGCCAGGTCCGTAACGACCCGACCTATAAAACTGGCCTACTAGTTAACCCTTCAGTAAACACCGTAAGAAAAAAGAAAAAAACGAGGCAAAAAACAACGCTTTATTATCATACCGCCGAACAAAAAGTGGAATAACACGCGATCAAAAAGACAGATATAAATAACAATGGTACTGCTGAAAACGTCATCTTGTCCCGCAAAAAACGAGCCACCATACTGCATTATCAGCAAAAAAATAAAAAAGTTATAGTCTTCAGAATAAAGCGATGCAAAAATAATTATTTTTTCTATAAAATAGTTTTTATCGTATAAAAGCGCCAAAACATAAAAAAATGATATAAATGAGGTATCGCTGTAATCGTACTGACCCGAACAATAAAACTGCTTCATCAAATTTACCAAACGTCGAACGGTATAAACGCCTCCCCCAAAAGAAATTCATGAATAGCTGGTTTTTGGTCATTCGGCCTCACAAAAATCGGAATAAAAAGCGATCAAAAAATGTCACGTGCCCGAAAATGTTACCAATAAAAACGTAAACTCGTCCTGCAAAAAACAAGACCTCACATGACTCTGTGGACCAACATATGGAAAAATTATAGCTCTCAAAATGTGGTAACACAAAAATATTTTTTGCAATAAAAAGTGTCTTTCAGTGTGTGACGGCTGCCAATCACAAAAATCCGTTAAAAAACCCGCTATAAAAGTAAATCAAACCTCCCTTCATCACCCCCTTAGTTAGGGAAAAATTAAAAAAAAAATGTATTTATTTCCATTTTCCCATTAGGGCTAGGGTTAGGGTTAGGGCTAGGGTTAGGGCTAGGTTTAGGGCTAGGGTTGGGGCTAGGGTTAAGGCTACAGTTAGGGTTGGGGCTAAAGTTAGGATTAGGGTTGGGGCTAAAGTTATGGTTAGGGTTTAGATTACATTTACGGTTGGGAATAGGGTTGGGATAAGGGTTAGGGGTGTGTCAGGGTTCGAGGTGTGGTTAGTAGGGTTGAGCGAAACGGCTCGGCCATTTTCAGAAGTCGCCGACTTTTGGCAAAGTCGGGTTTCATGAAACCCGACCCCTGTGTGGGGTCGGCGATGAAGTCGGCGATCTTCTGAATCTGGTATCAGAATTCCGATCCCGAGTTCCGATATGTTTGCAATATCGGAAATCGGTATCGGAATCCATATTTAAGTGTAAAATAAAGAATTCAAATAAAAAATATCGCTATACTCACCCTCTGACGCGCCCTGGTACTAACCGGCAGCCTTTCTTCCTTTCTTCCTTCCAGCGCTTGCAGGACCTTGCGGTGACGTCGCGGTGACGTCGCGGCTTGTGATTGGTCGCGCGACCGCCCATGTGACCGCTCGCGCGACCAATCACAATCCGCGACGTCACCGCAAGGTCCTGCAAGCGCTGATTCTTAGGAAGGAAGGGTGCCGGAAAGAAGCAGGGCGCGTCCGAGGGTGAGTATATACCTGATAGGAATATACTCACCCTCGGACGCGCCCTGCTTCTTTCCGGCAGCCTTCCTTCCTAAGAATCAGCGCTAGCAGGACCTTGCGGTGACGTCGCGGTGACGTCGCGGCTTGTGATTGGTCGCGCGAGCGGTCACATGGGCGGTCACGCGACCAATCACAAGCCGCGACGTCTGTTATGATCTGGTGGTTAGAACAAATAGTGGATCTGGTAGTTAGAGCACCAGAAAAGACCTGATAGCACATTAATACAGGACAAGCTCTGGGAAGTGGAACCTCTGCTGACCGCAATCCCTAATCCTATCACGTACACTAGAAATAGCCGTGGAGTGCTCCTAACATGACCTAGGCGCCTCGTCACAGCCTCAGAACTAGCCAGCCCTAGAGATAGGAAAAATAAGCCTATCTTGCCTCAGAGAAAATTCCCCAAAGGAAAAGGCAGCCCCCCCACATATATTGACTGTGAGTAAGATGAAATCACAAACACAGAGATGAAATAGATTTAGCAAAGAGAGGCCCGACTTACCAAACAGACAGAAGATAGGAAAGGTCACTTTGCAGTCAGCACAAAACCCTAAAAAATCCACACAGAGAGTGCAGGGAAAAATACCTTCCGCACCGACTAACGGAGCGGAGGCGCCCCTCTGCGTCCCAGAGCTTCCAGCAAGCAAGGCAAAATTCACATAAGCATGCTGGACAGAAAAAATAACAAACAAGAAAAAAGCAAAGCGAAACTTAGCTTCTGCTGGAGAAAACAGGTAACCAGGAAGATCCAGGAGCGAACTAGACCAATGCTACAACATTGACAGCTGGCATCGGACAAGGATCCAAGTGGAGTTAAATAGAGCAGCCCACTAACGAATTAGCCTCGTCACCTGTAGAAGGAAACTCAGAAACACCCACAGGCATCAGAGAAAGTCCATGGACAGAACCAGCCGAAGTACCATTCATGACCACAGGAGGGAGCCCGAAAACAGAATTCACAACAGACGTCACCGCAAGGTCCTGCAAGCGCTGATTCGAAGGAAGGAAGGTTCCCGGTTAGTACCAGGGCGCGTCCGAGGGTGAGTATAGCGATATTTTTTATTTTAATTCTTTATTTTACACTTAAATATGGATCGCAGGGCCTGAAGGAGAGTTTCCTCTCCTTCAGACCCTGGGAACCATTGGAAACCCAATGCACTGCATTGGGTTTCGAGTTTCGGCCAACCCCGAACCCGACTTTTTTATAGGATCGGCCGATTTCACTCGACCCGACTTTTGAAAAAGTCGGGTTTCGTGAAACCCGACCCGATCCTATAAAAGTAAAAGTCGCTCAACCCTAGTGGTTAGGGTTACTGTTGGGATTAGGGATAGGGGTGTGTTTGGATTAGGGTTTCAGTTATAATTGGGGGGTTTCCACTGTTTAGGCACATCAAGGGCTCTCCAAACGCGACATGGCGTCCGTTCTCAATTCCAGCCAATTCTGTGTTGAAAAAGTAAAACAGTGCTCCTTCCCTTCTGAGCTCTCCCGTGTGCCCAAACAGGGGTTTACCCCAACATATGGGGTATCAGCGTACTCAGGACAACTTTTGGGGTCCAATTTCTCCTGTTACCCTTGGGAAAATACAAAACTGGGGGCTAAAAAATAATTTTTGTGGGAAAAAAAAAAGATTTTTTATTTTCACGGCTCTGCGTTATAAACTGTAGTGAAACACTTGGGGGTCTAGTTTCCAATATGGGGTCACTTGTGGGGGGTTTCTACTGTTTAGGTACATTTGGGGCTCTGCAAACGCAATGTGACACCTGCAGACCATTCCATCTAAGTCTGCATTCCAAATGGCGCTCCTTCCCTTCCGAGCCCTCTCATGCGCCCAAACAGTAGTCCCCCCCCCCCCACATATGGGGTTTCAGCACACTCAGGATAAATTGGACAACAAATTTTGGGGTCCAATTTCTCCTGTTACCCTCGGGAAAATACAAAACTGGGGGTGAAAAAATAATTTTTGTGGGAAAAAATGTTTGTTTTATTTTTACGGCTCTGCATTATAAACTTCTGTGAAGCCCTTCGTGGGTCAAAGTGCTCATCACTAGTGTTGAGCGATACCGTCCAATACTTGAAAGTATCGGTATCAGATAGTATCGGCCGATACCCGAAAAATATCGGATATCGCCGATACCGATATCCGATACCAATACAAGTCAATGGGACACCAAGTATCGGAAGGTATCCTGATGGTTCCCAGGGTCTGAAGGAGAGGAAACTCTCCTTCAGGCCCTGGGATCCATATTAAGGTGTAAAATAAAGAATTAAAATAAAAAATATTGATATATTCACCTCTCCGGCGGCCCCTGGACATCACGCTGGTAACCGGCAGGCTTCTTTGTTTAAAATGAGCGCCTTTAGGACCTGCGAATGACGTCGCGGCTTCTGACTGGTCGCGTGCCGCTCATGTGACCGCCACGCGACCAATCAGAAGCCGCGACGTCATTCGCAGGTCCTTAATTCCTAGAATTGGCCCGGTCATTAACGTGCAAACCACCCTTGGGGGTAAAGGGGTTAATGACCAAGCCAATTTTTACAATTCTGACCACTGTCACTTTATGAGGTTATAACTCTGGATTGCTTTAATGGATCCCGCTGATTCTGAGACTGTTTTTTTCGTGACATATTGTACTTCATGTTAGTGGTAACATTTCTTCGATATTAATTGTGATTATTTATGAAAAAAATGGAAATATGGCGAAAATGTTTACAATTTTGCAATTTTCAAACTTTGTATTTTTATGCCCTTAAATCAGAGAAATATGTCATGAAAAATAGTTAATAAATAACATTTTCCACATGTCTACATTAGCACAATTTTGGAAACAAATGTTTTTTTTGTTAGGGAGTTATAAGTGTTAAAACTTGACCAGCAATTTCTCATTTTTACAACACCATTTTTTTTTTAGGAACCACATCACATTTGAAGTCATTTTGAGGGGTCTATATGATAGAAAATACCCAAGTGTGACACCATTCTAAAAACTGCGCCCCTCAAGGTTCTGAAAAACACATTCAAGAAGTTTATTAACCCTTTACGTGCTTCACAGGAACGGAAACAATGTGGAAGGAAAAAATGAACATTTAACTTTTTTTTGCAAACATTTTACTTCAGAACCATTTTTTTTTATTTTCACAAGTGTAAAAACTGAAATTAAACCATAAATTTTGTTGTGCAATTTCTCCTGAATACGCTGATACCACATATGTGGGGATAAACCACTGTTTGGGCGCACCGCAGAGCTTGGAAGAGAAGGAGTGCCGTTTAACTTTTTCAATGTAGAATTGGCTGGAATTGAGATCGGACGCCATATCGTGTTTGGAGAGCCCCTGATGTGCCTAAACAGTGGAAACCCTCCACAAGTGAACCCATTTTGGAAACTAGACCCCCCATGGAACTTATCTAGATGTGTGGTAAGAACTTTGAATGCCCAAGTTCTTCACAGAAGTTTATAATGCAGAGTCGTGAAAATAAAAAAATAAAAAAATTTCCAAAAAAAAGATTTTTTAGTCCCCAAGTTTTTATTTTCACAAGGGTAACAAGAGAAATTGGACCCCAAAAGTTGTTGTCCAATTTGTCCTTAGTATGCTGGTATCCCATTTGTGGGGGTAAACCACCGTTTGGGCGCACGGCAGAGCTCGGAAGGAAGGAGCGCCGTTTTGGAATGCAGACTTTGATAGAATGGTCTGCGGGCATTATGTTGCGTTTGCAGAGCCCCTGATGTACCTAAACAGTAGAAACCCCCCACAAGTGACCCCATTTTGGAAACTTGACCCACAAGGAACTTATCTAGATGTGTGGTGAGAACTTTGAATGCCCAAGTGCTTCACAGAAATTAATAATGCAGAGTCGTGAAAATAAAAAATATTTTTTTCCCCAAAAAAGATATTGTAGCCCCCAAGTTTTTATTTTCACAAGGGTAACAGGAGAAATTGGACCCCAAAAGTTGTTGTTCAATTTATCCCGAGTACGCTGATGCCCTATATGTGGGGGGTAAACCACTGTTTGGGCGCACGGCAGAGCTCGGAAGGGAAGGAGCGCCGTTTTGGAATGCAGACTTTGATAGAATGGTCTGTGGGCGTTATGTTGCGATTGCAGAGCCCCTGATGTACCTAAACAGTGGTAACCCCCCACAAGTGACCCCATTTTGGAAACTAGACCCCCCAAGGAACTTATATAGATGTGTGGTGAGAACTTTGAATGCCCAAGTGCTTCACAGAAATTTATAATGCAGAGTCGTGAAAATAAAAATAAAAAATTTTTCCACAAAAAAGATTTTGTAGCCCCCAAGTTTTTATTTTCACAAGGGTAACAGGAGAAATTGGACCCCAAAAGTTGTTGTCCAATTTATGCCGAGTATGCTGATGCCCCATATGTGGGGGTAACCCACTGTTTGGGCGCACGGCAGAGCTCAGAAGGGAGGGAGCACCATTTGACTTTTTGAGCGCAAAATTGTCTGTCATGTTTGGAGACCCCCTGATGTACCTAAACAGTGGAAACCCCCCAATTCCAACTCCAACCCTAACCCGAACACACCCCTAACCCTAATCCCAATCCAATCCATAATCCTAATCACAACCCTAACGATAATCACAACCCTAACCCCAAAACAACCCTAATGTCAACCCTAACCATAACCCTAATCAAAACCCTAAATCCAACACACCCCTAATCCTAATCTCAACATTTAACCTCAAACCTAACCCTAATCTCAACCCTAACCTTAACCCTAATCCCAAACCTAACCCTAATGCCAACCCTAACCCTAATACCAACCCTAATCCAAACCCTAACCCTAATCCCAACTCTAACCCTAACTTTAGCCGCAACCTTAGCCCTAACTTTAGCCCCAACCCTAGCCCTAACCCTAAATTTAGCCCCAACCCTAACCCTAGCCCTAACTTTAGCTCCAACCCTAACCCTAGCCCTAACTTTAGCCCCAAGCCTAACCCTAGCCCTAACTTTAGCCCCAACCCTAAGGCTACATTTACACTTGCGTCGTTTGGCATCCGTCGCAATCCGTAGTTTTGGACAAAAACCGGATCCTGCAAATGTGCTCGCAGGATGCGTTTTTTGCCCATAGACTTGTATTGCCGACGGATCGCGACAGATGGCCACACATCGCGCCCGTCGTGCACTGGATCAGTTGTGTTTTGGCGGACCGTCGGCACAAAAAACGTTCAATGTAACTTTTTTGTACGTCGCGTCATTTCTGACCGCGCATGCGTGGCCGGAACTCCGCCCCTTCCTCCCCAGGACATAGACTGGGCAGCGGATGCATTGAAAAACTGCATCCGCTGCCCACGTTGTGCACAATTTTCACAACATGCGTCAGTATGTCGGGCCGACGCATTGCGACGGCCCCGTACCGACGCAAGTGTGAAAGAAGCCTAACCCTAAATTTAGCCCCAACCCTAAATTTAGCCCCAACCCTAACCCTAAATTTAGCCCCAACCCTAACCCTAATCCTAAATTTAGGCCCAACCCTAAATTTAGCCCCAACCCTAACCCTAAATTTAGCCCCAACCCTAACCCTAAATTTAGCCCTAACCCTAATTTTAGCCCCAACTGCTCTCTCCTGCCGGCCGGCAGATGGCGACAGATGGCGGGTGCACTGCGCATGCGCCCACCATTTTC